>NC_057810.1:559795450-559967773 GCF_018294505.1 Triticum aestivum | reverse complement strand
TTTTTGAAATGTTTCCCACATGCCAAAGTTTGAAATTCAAATTCAAAACTCAAAATTTGAAAGAGGGTTTCAAAGCACTTTCAAATGATTTTCAACTTGATTCATTATAACTTCCAACTCCTATTTCACATAATTGAAGAAGTCATCTTATCTTCCCTCATGAATATCATTGAGTTGCATAAAGCTTTGAATTTGAAATCTTCCCAAATGAAATTCAAATCTTTTTCCAAAACCCTATTCATTTAAAAATGAAGGAAGTCATGTCATCCTCACTCTAGGCTTTGGTGTTGGTATGAATTTGAATCCATTGGGATAAAAAGGCAAAAGGGGAAAGTTTTGGGAAAGTCATTTCATTCCCTCTCATTCAACTTTCAAAAGTTTCAAATTTCACTCAGTTTCACTCAATCCATCAAACCAACAATCAGACAATCAAGCATAGTTATTTATTTAATATAACATTCCAAAATTTAGAAATTTTGGGATGTTACACACTTTCTTTGGTTTGTGTCTCTTTTGTGTAGGTACCCATGAATACTTCTCAACCTCACAATCCCATGAGTTGACAAAACGAGCTCTAGAGAGCAACGATGACTTGGGATCACATGGATTGCCTTTCCCACCGCTCTCTTCGCGCAAAGACTTCGCGCATCTCTTCTACATGGCTCTCACATGGTTATGGGTTATCCTCCATTACATATTATATGTCCATCTTGCCATGTTCACTTTGCATGATATGCTCATTCCTATGCCTTTGCCATGCATTTGTGACCCATGATTTGCATTACACATGATGCTTGATTCTACTACTTGTATGTGTATTTGCAAGCTTGGTGGAGATATTGCTTGTTATTGCCATGTTCCATTTATGCCACATTCCTACGATGATACTATGATCTTGCTTTGTGTTCGTGCTTGCGATATGTCATGTGCATTTCCTATATCTATTATTTGCTCACATGACATGATTGCCATGATTTCCTATAGCATGTTGCATCTTTGCACTACTAGCTTGAATGATTTTATTGCCTCACACATGATGAACAATTGCTCTTTCCATTGTGTTGAGTGCCACACTTTATTCACCACACCATATGCACATTATGCTTGGATTGTCCTGCACTTGCCCCATGTGTTTAGACATTTCATTTCTCTTGGTGTTGTGGATGACTCTTATACCTACCATAGACCGTTCATTGAGAGTCTTATGCATGTTTGCTATGATCTTGAGGTCGATGCTTGCTATCTTGTCAAACATATTTGCATCTCCACCTCCCATTTACATGCTTGTTTCCATGATGTCCTTGATTGTGCTCCATTTATATGCTTAAATTCCATGACACACTTCTTTGTCAAACCATATGCTATGCTTGATGACGACACTTGTTGGGTAATTCACCTCTTGAATGCTTGGTTTTGCTTTAATGCCGACCACATTTGTTTTTCCAAGTGCTTGTTATCTTTGCTCCTTTTGAAGGAATTACAAGATGGTGCGACATTGGAGAGTGACCATTTCGAGCTTCCACATAACAAGTGCTTGGTGGTTTCCCACTTCTACACAGCGACGCCATCTCATTACCATGGTGACGACGATCACGATCCGTGGACGGATCTCTCCCAAGGGGGGGGAGATGATGCGGAGCATCCTTCGACCATCACCATGGACGTCACACCGCCAACGCAAGCACGGAAAGGACCTACGACGAGAGCTCGCGCACGCATTGTCGAAACCGAGGTGAACTCCTTCCTCTCCGAGTTTCATTCGAATTCACACAAGAGTCGGATTCTACCTCAAACGGAAACATTGTGCATGCTTAGGTACTTTGGAGATTGTCATGATAAAGCACGGAGGGATCACCAAGTTCACCGGAGACCTATGGAGGAGGAGAAGGAAGATGGACGCGCAACAAGAGAGAAGAAGGAGGAATCCTGGACACCCCGGGTGCCCGGGCCCTTTGGCCCCGGAGGCCCGGCCCCTTCCCTGGTGCCGCTCCCAGCCAGCCCTGGGTGCCCGGCCATGGAGGGCCCGGGTGCCCGCACCTCCACGACGTAGCCCCCAGCCACCCTCGAGTGCCCGGCCGCCCTCTGGGTGCCCGGCCCCCTCCCGCTGGTGCTGCTGCCACCTGCCCGGGTGCCCGGGCCATCACCCCCGGGTGCCCGGCCCCTCTCCAGCCGGCCCCGGGTGCCCGGCCGAATGGCTCCGGGTGCCCGGCCTCGTCCTCCCAGGCCCCTGCGTCTACCCCGGGTGCCCGAGCCTAGGACCCCCGGGTGCCCGGACCACTCCGAGGGCCTGCGTACCTTGTTGGGCTTTTGCCCATGTACCCACCTCCACCTCTTATTTCACCCCTAGACTATAAGTACCCCCCGACCTAGCTCATTTAGAAGGATATCAAAGTATTTGATAGACATTTGTGAGCTTTTCTCCATGGATCCACTCCACTAGGAGATCAAGACCTCCTCTTGGAGTGACCAAACATCAAGACCTCCTTGGGGAAGGATCCCCATCATAGGATCATCAAGCCCTCATCTCCTTCATAGGATTTGGGATGAACTCTACCATGTATCTTGTTTCCCTTTGATTGTTCATGTACCTTGTGGATCTTGTGTGTTTGTTAGTCTAGTGGATGTGTGATTGGACTTGTTCTTGAGTGTTCCTCTTGTTCTCCCTCTTGTCTTCATCTTGTTCTTGGGGATTCCCCCTCCAATTCATGAAAGATCTTCACTTAGGGTTCCACCCTACAACATCTTGGTATCATGAGCTATGGTTTCTCATGAAATTGGAGCCCCCTTCTTGTTCTCTATCCTAATTTTGTTGTGTTCTTCCCCAAATTCGAAAATTTCCCCACCAAAAATAGCCCCAATTTTTTTTGTGATTTGTTGGTTTGATGAGGTTCTGTTGGATTTGATCCATGGATTTGCTTGGTTTCGAGTGGATCTAGCAATCCCCCATCCATCTCCATCTTTCCCTCCACAAAATCTCCCAATTTCTTGCTTTTTTCCACGAATTTCCGCCCAACCCGACACCCCCGGGCACCCGGACCTCAAACCCCGGGCACCCGGACCCCCCGCCCACCCCCGCTGACCACCCCGGGTGCCCGCACCCCAAACCCCGGGCACCCGCACCCCCCGGGCTGTTTGCCTCGGACCACCCCGGGTGCCCGCACCTTCCACCCCCGGGCACCCGCACCCCCCAGAATCAGCCGTGTGCACTTTACCATTTCGGCCATAACTTTCACTCCCGGAGTCTGATTTCGCGTTCTTTAGCTCGTTGAGTAGCTATTGACATCCCCCATCCATCTAGATAGGTTACAACATCATTTGACTCCATAAAAATTTGGCATTTTTGGCATCTTTGCATAGGCCATCCACCATATCATACGCAAAACCACCATTGCTTTCCGCAACCTAACCCGTTTTCGATCCATATAGCATTTGTGGTTGCTTGAGTGGTGACCTGAGTCTCCTAAGGTGTTTTGGCTACTTAGGGACAGTTGATTCTTCATCATCCACCACCACCACTTCCACATTGCTAACTCCGGAACCACCAACGCATTCCGCCACCACCATTTGACATTTGGGAGATTTTGAGTTTGCGATTTTTACCGTTTCCTAAGGTGTTTCGGCTACTTAGGGATGGGTCTACATCATCTTGGTATCTACATCAAGAACACCGCCACTCATCATCGCCACGAGGTCGTCTTCGACATCGACCACTTCACCAATTTGACACCCTAACCATAAACAAGAACGGTAACCTCCATATCACCTTGGTATCGTGGTATCCCTTCATTGTACATTCTTGCCATTACATTGTTAACCCCTTAGCCCATTTTGCGTCACTTGCCTATCGAGACTAGCCTTTGAGTATTGCCGGCAATGTTACTTGTGCACATTAGTGATCCGTACCTCCCATTGCATACATACCATATCATATTGGTATCATCATATCATCACTTGTGTCACAAGATTGTTCCCGCTTATACAACATTGCTATCTTGGTGTGTGAATTTCACATAAGTGGCCATATAAAAAAACAAGAATAAGCTTTTAAGCAAAAAGGAAAAGAGAGCAAAGAGCTTGTAAGCAAGAGCCATAGCATCGCCACATTGCATACCATACTACCATATTGATCATCTTGGATCATCGTGTGCGAAACACCGGAACATCATACACATAACATACTTGGGATAGAAAGTTGATACATTTTGCATCTTCTAGGTTGTGCACAAGTGTCGTATCCGCCTATTGAGCAATCGTGCTAGCGTCTCTCTTGAGTTGTGCAACACGAGCGTTTTCCGTGGATTCCACATTTTGTGCTCATTCCTTGGTTGCACGACCCCATTTATCTATCCGTGTGTGTGTTTCCGCGTGCCACATATTGCTATTGGTCTACTTGTTTCACTTGCGAATTTGTGAATCTTTTCCAACATTATTGACTCTTGCTAACATTTTGCATCAAATTTTTTGTGCCACTATCCTCACCGAACTTCACCATAAGCTTTACTTGATAGGTGTTAGTGAACAAGTCCGGTACCAATTCCACTATTCTTTCATCTCACATTGAGTGAAACGGGATACATCCTCAACTTTGGGAAAAGGTAACTTGGTATTGTTTATCTCATTTCCTACTCACATTTGCTCGAGTCTTGTGATGGATAGGCAAGGCATTTCACCTTCGGTCTACAACAACAACGACGAGTTTGATGCCACCACGCCGTCAACATCGTCACCACACCGTCGTGCTGGCGAAACTCTCCCTCAAAGCTCGGCTGGATCGGAGTTCGAGGGACGTCATTGAGCTGAACGTGTGCTGAACTCGGAGGTGCCGTGCGTTTGGTACTTGGATCGGTCGGATCGTGAAGACGTACGACTACATCAACCGTGTTGTGCTAACGCTTCCGCTTTCGGTCTACGAGGGTATGTAGACAACACTCTCCCCTCTCGTTGCTATGCATCACCATGATCTTGCGTGTGCGTAGGAATTTTTTTGAAATTACTACGTTCCCCAACATCTTACACCTAGTGAGAATGGTTTATTGAATATCGATTGTAGTGATACACATATTCATAGAATTGATACCAAAAGATGAAAAGTTGATAATGATAGTGCAACGTATTTGTGGCACTGCCGTTTAGGTCATATTGGTGTAAAGCGCATGAAGAAACTCCATGCAGATGGACTTTTGGAATCACTTGATCATGAATCATTTGATGCTTGCGAACCATGCCTCATGGGCAAGATGACTAAAACTCCGTTCTCTGGAACAATGGAGCGAGCTACTGACTTATTGGAAATAATACGTACCGATGTATGCAGTCCAATGAGTGTTGAGCCTCGCGGCAGGTATCGTTATTTTCTGACCTTCACAGATGATTTAAGCAGATATGGGTATATCTACTTAATGAAACACAAGTCTGAAACATTTGAAAAGTTCAAAGAATTTCAGAGTGAAGTGGAGAATCATCGTAACAAGAAAATAAAGTTTCTACAATCTGATCGTAGAGGCGAATATTTGAGTTATGAGTTTGGCCTTCATTTAAAACAATGTGGAATAGTTTCACAACTCACGCCACCTGGAACACCACAGCGTAATGGTGTGCCCGAACGTCGTAACCGTACTTTATTAGATATGGTGTGATCTATGATGTCTCTTACTGATTTACCACTATCATTTTGGGGTTATGCATTAGAGACAGCTGCATTCACTTTAAATAGGGCACCGTCTAAATCCCTTGAGACGACATCGTATGAACTGTGGTTTGGCAAGAAACCTAAGCTGTCTTTCTTAAAGTTTGGGGTTGCGATGCTTATGTAAAAAAAATTCAACCTGATAAGCTCGAACCCAAATCGGAGAAGTGCTTCTTCATAGGATATCCAAAAGAAGCTGTTGGGTACACCTTCTATCACAGATCCAAAAGCAAGATCTTTGTTGTTAAGAATGGATCCTTTCTAGAGAAGAAGTTTCTCTCGGAAGAAGTGAGTGGGAGGAAAGTAGAACTTGATGAGGTAATTGTACCTTCTCCCGAAATGGAAAGTAGTTCATCACCGAAATCAGTTCCAGTGATGCCTACACGAATTAGTAGGAAGTTAATGATGATGATCATGAAACTTCGGATCAAGTTGCTACCGAACCTCGTAGGTCAACCAGAGTACGTTCTGCACCAGAGTGGTACGGTAATCCTATTCTGGAAGTCATGTTACAAAACCATGACGAACCTACGAGCTATGAGGAAGCGATGATGAGCCCAGATTCCGCGAAATGGCTTGAGGACATGAAATCTGAGATGGGATCCATGTATGAGAACAAAGTGTGGACTTTGGTTGACTTGCCCGATGATCGGCAAGCCATAGAGAATAAATGGATCTTCAAGAAGAAGACTGACGCTGACGGTAATGTTACTGTCTACAAAGCTCGACTTGTTGCGATAGGTTTTCGACAAGTTCAAGGAGTTGACTACGATGACACCTTCTCACCCGTAGCGATGCTTAAGTCTATCCGAATCATGTTAGCAATTGTCGCACTTTATGATTATGAAATTTGGCAAATGGATGTCAAAACTGCATTCCTTAATGGATTTCTTAAAGAAGAGTTGTATAAGATGCAACCAGGAGGTTTTGTCGATCCTAAAGGTGCTAACAAAGTGTGCAAGCTCCAGCGATCCATTTATGGACTGGTGCAAGCCTCTCGGAGTTGGAATATACGCTTTGATAGTGTGATCAAAGTATATGGTTTTATACAAACTTTTGGAGAAGCATGTATTTACAATAAAGTGAGTGGGAGCTCTGTAGCATTTATAATATTATATGTGGATGCCATATTGTTGATTGGAAATGATAAATAATTTCTGGATAGCATAAAAGGATACTTGAATAAGAATTTTTCAATGAAAGACCTCGGTGAAGCTGCTTATATATTGGGCATCAAGATCTACAGAGATAGATCAAGACGCTTAATTGGACTTTCACAAAGCACATACCTTGATAAAGTTTTGAAGTAGTTCAAAATGGATCAGTCAAAGAAAGGGTTCTTGCCTATGTTATAAGGTGTGAAGTTGAGTCAGACTCAATGCCCGACCACTGTAAAAGATAGAGAGAAAATGAAAGTCATTCCCTACGCCTCAGCCATAGGTTCTATCATGTATGCAATGCTGTGTACCAGACCTGATGTGTGCCTTGCTATAAGTTTAGCAGGGAGGTCCCAAAGTAATCCAGGAGTGGATCACTGCACAGCGGTCAAGAACATCCTGAAATACCTGAAAAGGACTAAGGATATGTTTCTCGTTTATGGAGGTGACAAAGAGCTTGTCGTAAATGGTTACGTCGATGCAAGTTTTGACACTGCTCTAGATGACTCTAAGTCACAAACCAGATACGTAATTATATTGAATGGTGGAGCTGTCAGTTGGTGCATCTCCAAGCAGAGCGTCGTGGCGGGATCTACGTGTGAAGCGGAGTACATAGCTGCTTCAGAAGCAGCAAATGAAGAAATCTTGATGAAGGAGTTCATATCCGATCTAGGTGTAATACCTAGTGCATCGGGTCCAATGAAAATCTTTTGTGACAATATTGGAGCAATAGCCTTGGCGAAGGAATCCAGATTTCACAAGAGAACCAAACACATCAAGAGACGCTTCAATTCCATCAGTGATCAAGTCAAGGAGGGAGACATAGAGATTTGCAAAATACATACGGATCTAAATGTTGCAGACCCGTTGACTAAGCCTCTTCCACAAGCAAAACATGATCAACACCATGGGTGTTAGAATCATTACTATGTAATCTAGATTATTGACTCTAGTGCAAGTGGGAGACTGAAGGAAATATGCCCTAGAGGCAATAATAAAGTTGTTATTTATATTTCCTTATATATCATGATAAATGTTTATTATTCATGCTAGAATTGTACTAACCGGAAACTTAGTACATGTGTGAATACAAAGACAAAACAGAGTGTCTCTAGTATGCCTCTACTTGACTAGCTCGTTGATCATAGATGGTTATGTTTCCTGACCATAAACATGTGTTGTCATTTGATGAACGGGATCACATCATTAGAGAATGATGTGATGGACAAGACCCATCTGTTAGCTTAGCAGTATGATCGTTTAGTTTTATTGCTATTGCTTTCTTCATGAATTATGCATATTCCTCTGACTATGAGATTATTCAACTCCCGAATACCGGAGGAACACCTTGTGTGCTATCAAACATCACAACGTAACTGGGTGATTATAAAGATGCTCTGCAAGCGTCTCCAAAGGTGTTTGTTGGGTTGGCATAGATCAAGATTAGGATTTGTCACTCCGTGTATCGGAGAGGTATCTCTGGGCCCTCTCGGTAATGCACATCACTATAAGCCTTGCAAGCAATGTGAATAATGAGTTAGTTGTGGGATGATGCATTACGGAACGAGTAAAGAGACTTGCCGGTAACGAGATTGAACTAGGTATGATGATACCGACGATCGAATCTCGAGAAAGTAACATACCGATGACAAAGGGAATGACGTATGTTGTTATTCGGTTTGACCGATAAAGATCTTCGTAGAATATGTAGGAGCCAATATGAGCATCCAGGTTCCGCTATTGGTTATTGACCGGAGATGTGTCTCGGTCATGTCTACATAGTTATCGAACCCATAGGGTCCACACGCTTAACGTTCAATGTTCATTTGTATTATGAGTTATGTGTTTTGGTGACCGAAGTTTGTTCAGAGTCCCGGATGAGATCACAGACATGGCGAGGAGTCTCGTAATGTTCGAGAGGTAAATATTAATATGTTGGAAGGTTATATTCAGACATCGGAATGGTTCCGAGTGATTCGGGTATTTTACCGGAGTATCGAAGGGTTACCGGAACCCCCGGGGGAAATATGGGCCTTAGTGGGCCTTAGTGGAGAGAGAGGAGGGCCGCAAGGTGTGGCCGCCCCCCATGGCAGTCCGAATTGGACTAGGGGAGGGGCCGACACCCCCCTTTCCCTGTCCCTCTCCCTCTCCTTCATTTTTCCTCCGGTGGAGAAAGGAAAAAAGGGGGGAAGGCGAATCCTACTTGGACTAGGAGTCCAAGTAGGACTCCCCCCATGGCGCGCCCCTCCTGGCCGCCGGCCTCCTCCTCCCCTCCTTTATATACGGGGGGCTGGGGGCACCCTAGAGGCACATCAATTGTTCTCTTAGCCGTGTGCGGTGCCCCCTCCACAGTTTACTCCTCCGATCATAGTGTCGTAGTGCTTAGGCAATGCCCCGTGCGGATCACATCACCATCACCGTCACCATGCCGTCGTGCTTACGAAACTCTCCCTCGACCCTCTGCTGGATCAAGAGTTCGAGGGATGTCATCGAGCTGAACGTATGCTGAACTCGGGGGTGCCGTACGTTCGGTACTTGATTGGTTGCATCGTGAAGACGTTCAACTACATCAACCAAGTTAACCTAACGCTTCTGCTTTCGGTCTACGAGGGTACGTGGACACACTCTCCACCTCTCGCTGCTATGCATCTCCTAGATAGATCTTGCGTGATTGTAGGATTTTTTTTGAAATTGCATGCTACGTTCCCGAACATAACATTTCTACCCTATGAACCAAATACGGCCTTAGTAAGGATTGTTGTTAGAAATGCCCTTAGGCGCATGTAGTTCAATTTTTTGTTGGACTTCTTTTTAACATTTTTTAACTTCATGTAGCCCAAGGTGCGTGAGAGTGGCCTACTAGGTCATGCTAAGTTAGTGTGCCCTATCTCTGAGAGGCAGAGATGATTTGGGTCGGTCAACATATCGCGAGTCTCTTGGATTCATGACGAACGGGAATAGGAGTTTGGGGGAGTGCGCTTGTTTTTAAATCTGACACGGCTAGTCACTACAAAAACAATACGTCTGTGATGATACGTATTTGTCATAGTATGTCAATTTGTCACAATAGGAGCTGGGACCTGGGAGAGTGCTCCTGCTAGCGATTGACATGAGCCTGCCCTTCCACCCCGAAAGTCGTGCCTAGATGTGGTCAAGGATGAATTGTAATTGCGCGGAAGCCAACTATTTAGCCAGCAAAATTTTGAAGAAGACCATCCAGGTTGATGTTATCACACCGAATAGGGATGTCCGAAGACTTAGAGGGTTTTATGCGCAGGCCTGTCACGACGGCGAAATCACATGGAGGAACAACATGAGCGCATCGATCTCCTGCCAACCAAGGCTAGCGGAAAAATGACATCGTCGGCATACTCTAAGCTTGATCCCTTGACCCGGCAGTGGTGCGAAGAGCCCCATCTCGGTTGCAGCCTTGAGTAACCGATGCAGGGGGTCAATCAGGATGATGAAGAACAACGGCGACAGAGGAGCACCCTGCCTCAGTCCTCTGTGATGTATGACCGCCGTGCTGGTGATCTGTTGAGGATGAAGGACGAAGTCAATGTAGACAAAAGCAAGGGTATCCGGTCTGTCAGGACCGGTTTTCCAATAAAACATTTATTGAAAGGGATAATTAGATTTATGCCCCTAGTTGTGTCCCACTCGTCTGTTTTACCCCTAATTTCCAAAAGTCACCGCTTCTGACCAAGTCACTTTGCTCCTCTTATGCATTTGCCCTATGACCGTTTGACCATCAGTTTGAAAACTTCATAACTAATTCATACTAAATCAAAAAAATGCAAATAATATACCAAAATGTTCAGAAAAACATCACCTATATGTCAGTGTCATTTGCATTCATGAAAAAAGTGTTGGAAAGTGCACATCCAAGTTTTAGCTCTTTTGATACCACCATGAATAGTAAAATCAAAAAAAATAAAAAAAATAAAAAAAAATATGGTGGCAAAGAACGACAAATGTTCTAAGTGCTTGCCAAGTTTCATTAGGGAACAACATTCGTGTAAGTCGTGGCAAAAAAATAATCTATTTTGGAGTGCTAATTTTTTTTGCTGAGGCACCCACGAAGCTCATTCCCTGATGAAACTTGGCAAGCACTTCAAACATTTGTCATTCTTTGCCACCAAATTTGTTTTTGATTTTTTTGAATTTTTTTAGATTTTACTATTGATGTTGGTAGCATAAGAGCTAAAACTCGGATGGGCACTTTCAAACACTTTTTTTCATGAATGCAAATGACACTGACATATAGGTGATGTTTTCCCGAACATTTTGGTATCTTATTTGCATTTTTCTGATTTAGTATGAATTAGTTATGAAGTTTTCAAACTGACGGTCAAACGGTCAAAGGGCAAAAGCATAAGAGGAGCAAAGTGACTTGGACAGAAGCGGTGACTTTTGGAAATTAGGGGTAAAACAGCAGAGTTGGACACAACTAGGGGCATAAATCTAATTATCCCTTATTGAAAAGCCGACCTTTGTGTTGACCAGTACAAAAGAATTCTTCCGTCTGGCAGACAAAACCTTGATACAGAAATCCAGTAGTACTAAATATTATACATGGTTGACCTGAGGATGCTCAACAATTTATTACAAGCACGCCTATATTATACATAAAGGCGGATATGACACAAGAGCATGGTGGCATAACTACTGACTCGTAATAAAGGTGGTGGTGGATATGTCACAGTGAAGTGGGTGACATGACTCTAAAATCTTACAGCTCATCAAGCGTCGGAGTGAGGCTTGATGATTTTATTGGGTAGCAGAAGCGTATATAATACAAGTGACCAATTCCAGGATCGCACGAGACTGACTGGGACTCCTCTAGGCGTCGGACTCGCTATCGAACTCTTCATCCATAAGATCGCCTTCGTCAACATCTGGCCAAATCAACAAGCCAGGTGAGTACTTTGAATGTACTCGCAAGACAGTTCGGACATAAGATATAACAAATATAAACATGATGCACATGAGCAGATTAGTATGCACAATCAAATAATAGATTTGCACTGCACGATAAATAAAAGGAAGTTAGGCGGTAGTCCTCCCGAAATCCCAATAAAAGTAACTAAAGACCGATCGGATGTCTGAAGCGACGCCTCGAAAGGTAAAAACAAATTAACATGCCGCAGTCGGGCGTCGGGCGTCGAGGCGACACCACATAAAGGGCTTATATTGAAAAGTAAATAACATAAGGTGCCACAGTCGGACGTCTAAGCGACATCTCGAAAAGGGCTTATAATGAAAATAAATAACAATGATGCCACAGTCGGACGTCTGAGCGACATCACATAAAGGGCTTATATCAAAAGTAAATAACAATAATGCCACAGTCGGACGTCTAAGCGACATCACATAAAGGTCTTATATCTAAAGTAAATAACAATAATGCCACAGTCGGACGTCTGAGCGACATCACATAAAGGGCTTATATCCAAAGTAAATAACAATAATGCCACAGTCGGACGTCTGAGCGACATCACATAAAGGGCTTATAGTTTATCATTCGAATTTAAGTAGCTCATGAATTTAAATCATCGCAAGGAAATACTCAGCATATAATCATAAACTGGTTAGTCCATCCACATTAATAACCTTTAGCCAAGTTTACCACTCTTGGTTTCATGTTTATTCTCCGGAGACTGTCACTGGGGTTGACACTGAGATTTGACACGGAGACTGACACTGACACTGAGATGATGTTCACGTCCTTGCTCGTGGACATGGATACTCGAATGGTTTTGACTCTGCAGAGTTTGTACTCTTAACCACGGCCAACGGATTTCAGTAGTCACAAGGACTAGTTCCGTTTACGGTGTTTTAGAAGAAACACGTCTAACCAGTACACACCCATTCCACATTCCGCTGCCAGGAATCACCCTCGGCAACGTTCAAGAAAAACCTTAAGACGGGGAGGCCACAACCTCGAATAGCATGGGATCAAATTTATATCGCGCGCTCTAAGGGGTGCCCCCCTCTCGGTCCCAACCGGAAACACCCATGCCCCCTGACCGGACGATGGGCTTTAATCTAGGGCCATGGAACCCTCATTGTGGTCCCTCTGTTTGGTGTGTACAAGGAAAGAGGTTTGCAACTTACTAAACCACACTCTTTGCAGAAAGCATGTGGCAGGACAAAGGGGAAAATGAACGGGATCGAGACTTGGTCCTCGTTAGCACTGGGGTTATACGGTTGACTTAAGACTGGCATGCTTCAACAATACCAGCTTGCAACCCATCATGCCACCACATGATCGTGTTATCTTATCATCATAAGAACACATCAAACTTTGAAGCTCACATGTAGCTTGCCTTGCATGTAACATAACATTTCACTAATGCTATATAAGCATGCCATGAAAAAAATTACTCGAGCAAACATGCAAAACACGCATCATATCAAAGGTTCAAACATGCTTGCCTGGTTCGGAGTAGTTGGAACCTAGCTCGGCGAAGTTCGCGTCTCCTTTTACCTCCTCCGGTATCTACGTATTAAAAGAAAATCGGATACTTCATAAATACCATGCATGCACAAAAAAGTATCCCAAATATTTTTCAAATAAATGTGAAAAAAAACTAGACAGAGAAATAAAGATGACAGAAAAAGATTCAAGTCAAAATCATCTTTTGTTTAAAAGTTATAAGGGTTTTAGTCCAGGGACCTTTTTATAATGAAACAGAAAGTTTCCAGGGGCTAGATTATAAAAACAGATAATGTTTCAGTTATGAATACGCCAGTCCAAAGGGGGGAACGTATTTTGCCCGAAGGCGTTTTTCAGAAAACGGTTCGAATAAATAGAATAGAGGCTGACGTGGGGGTCCCACACGTCAGGTTTGAATCTTCAAAACAGAGCGCCTGGCGCCCGAGGGCCGCGGTGGTCGCCGACGGCGATCCACGATGAGGTAGGGGGATCAGAGGGTACCTACGGGTTCACGGCGCTCTTTCGCGTCTGTGGGTGGTGGAGTTGGCCGTCGGCGAGCACCACGTCGACGGCGGCCTTAGCTCCGGCAGACAGTGGTTCGGGCGAGGTTGGTTCTCGTCGAGGAGAGCTGCAGGCGTCGAATTGGGGCTCGGGTTAGAGTATTGGGTGTAGTAGGGGACGACTGGCACGGTCTGGGAGGCGGGGGTGGTCTCACCAGAGTGAATCGCACCGGGGCCCGAAGCAGATCGGGGCGGCCGGAGACGGAGAAGAAGACCTCCTCGAGGTCCCCCTAGTGGCCGGGCGTGGCTCTGGAGAGGTGGAGGGGTGATGCCTGGTCGAGAGCGAGCTTGAGGCCCTCTTTTATAGCTAGCCCAAGGCGGTGCCCGAGAACGGGATAACTCCAGTGATGATTACGACGATGCAGAGGTTGCACGGGTTATTTAGGTGCTTGGGCAGCTTCGTGATGGTCCACTGGTTCCACTCAAACGCATATCTTGGTTGGATCTGACCTGCTCCATGGTCTCGACGGAACGGAGCTTCGTGGGTCCGGCGGCGGCAGAGGAGCGCGCCCTGTGCTCGCCAGGCCACGGCGACGGTGCTGCGGCGTGCGCAGAGGAGGGGATGTCCACGCGGAGGCTCCGGGTGGCTTGGGCGGTGCTGGACGGCGCCGAAAGGCAGGGCCGTCCACTGTTGGCCGCCAGGGGTGGCTCTGCCATCGCGGAAGACGCCGGCGCAGGCGAGGCACGTTGCCACCGACGCCCGCCCCCGGCCAAGCGACCTTGCGGCGCTCTGGTAAGGAGGAGGAGCAGTGAGCTAGAGGCCAGCGCGAGCACTGGCGAGATCGATGCACAGCTCTGAAGAAAACGACATTGTCGTCTGAATTTAAACACTCAACTCTGAACATGAACAGCAACAGTGCCTGTCAACTGTTCGGTGAAATGTTTTTGGCATGAGGGAAATTTTTCTAGAGCTGCTTAAGCTGACTTGAAAAAAAAAGTGGTACACCCCTCAGAGATATAGGGACCGCCATGCTCGTCCACTTTCTTGATAAACGACTCGATGCATTTTCTCTTCCTTGCCGCTGAGACTGAGACATATCAAAAAGATCTATTACTAAAAGGAGATTGGGATCATCCTGTGGTTACCGGATGATGGGAATAACTAAGCAAAAATTTGGAAATGAGCACGAAATGTCTATAAATGAATTTTCTCATTATTCATTATTTCCAGGTCTTTTCGTTGCATTCACTTACAGCAAGAAACAACCACCAGCGTTTCGTGCAGCACTTGCATTTTGGTGCATTCTTCTTCCTTTCCTTGGTCTTTCGTTCCGTCATATTCCAAATAACTTATCTAATTACAAAGTATTAACCGCTAATGCACCTTTTTTATCAAATCTCAGGGACATGGTCTAATCATGAGGGTAGTATTTTATCATGGTGTTGATTCCCAAGTTTTTATGGATTCCTTTTTTGTTACCGGGGTCGACCCCAAAGCCATAATGTCTCAAAACAAAGAGGCTATAGAGAAACTTTTATTTTGTCCTTTGTCTCGAACTTCGTGATGAACTCCATTCTATCTCTCCAACAAAAAAGTGGGGTTGCGCCCCAGTTGTACACTCCCTTCGTTCGGAGAACCCTTGTTGATTCTGAACTTCCTTCGCAAAGTAAGCGTCCTTTTAACGGGCCATCCCTTTTTAATGCGCCGCTTGACCCTGTTTTGAAAATGAGCTTTGCTCTTCTGGGCGCTGGGCGCTCCCGTGGTTCGCGAGAAGGAAAAAGGACTAATCTTTTGTTACATCTGGCACGAGATGAAAAAGAGAGAGCTTCGTCTATCGATGAACAGTAGATTGACGGAGCTCTTGGCATTGCTTTGTTTTTCTCTCCTTTCCTATCAGCGAGTTCCGATCCTTTTGTTCGAAATTTCTTCATTCATACCGAACCGCTTGCAGAATCAAATCCAGTTCCACAAGATCCTATATCATCTATACATCCTCCTTGCATTTATGCCGGAGATGTCGCCAGTGCTATGGGCTTTGGGTTATGTAGATCAAAAATGATGAATGGGATTGTGGCACTCCACTCGCCGCCAATGCGGAAGGATGCCGCTGAAAAGAATGGAACGCTGCTTCGCTCTGCTGGATGCGTCGGATCCCATATAAGAAGCTCGCTCTTTACCCGATCATTCAAACATTTTGTGGGCGGCGCGCCTGCTCTATTGTTGCGTAGCAATAGAAGCCTGCTCATGCTGCTTCGGCGGCGCTTTTTCCCCTTCTCTTCGCTCTGGACAGGAGCGCTAATGGACACGGGGAGGGAGCAGGCAAAGCGTGTCGTTCCATTAATCCACCTACTTAGCATAAAATCGTTCGGGGATTTTAATGTAAAAACACCTGCGCAGAGCTTGGAGAGCAGAGCACTCGGGTGCGATGGGTTGATTGATTCCATAGTAGGTTTCTGAGTTCATCAGGTGTGCTCGTGCCTGAAATGTTTTTCACAAGAAGCTAGTCAGAAAAAGGGGCACGCAGCTACGCGATTCTAACTGCTCTTGGTTTTGTAACTCACTGCTCTTGGTTTTCTACGTGGGAGTTGGTCCGGATAACATATCTTAATGAGGGATATAAAATGGTGAAGGTCAATGAAATGGGGTCCTTATAGGTATCTGCCCATGTTCAATCACTGAAGTAATGAATCTAAACAAGAAAACGAAGTAGAAGTGAAAAGCTTTTCTAATATATTTATATATATCTTTGCTTAGTTTTCCCCTTTAATGTCCCTCTCCATTATTATTCATAGTAATGTGCTCCTCACTGAGCTTTATGATTTCCATTGTCATTCTTCCCTCTCCTCTCTGATTGCTTTTCATCGTCTCTTTGCGTTTACCCTATTTTCGTGACTCTCCTCTCTTTCTTCGCCCCGTACCATTATTTTGATCGTTTCTGAATCTTGAGATTGCTTCAATGCATGTGATCCCTCTCCTCAGCTCGGTGAGGTGACCTCTCAATGCATCTGGGGGCTGCCTGATTTTTGTCAGAATTTTTGGAAAAGGGAAAATATGAATTTCACCAAAATTGGCAATTCTGGTCCAAACTTGTAGTGGGCAAATTTTGAAAATTTTGAACTGAGGACAAGAGGATCTTGATGGGTCTAGGTTGAGGGTACTAAGGACTAGTTAGAGGAGTTTGTTTGGGACCAAATCTCAAAAGGAAACTTGTAGTTCCTTTGTAAGTCACCTAGGTCCAAAATAAATCATAGAAATAGTTTTGAGGGAAAAATAAATAAAATAAAAATCAAAATTGGTTTGAAACTTGCTGGAGGTGGGAGTCTTGACTTGATCCAAGGCAGGGATGGGTTTTGGAAGGCAATGTCAATAGGTGACATGGCAAAAAAGGAATTTTTTTTGAATGGGGAAAAGAATAAACCCATAATCCCTAGGGTTTCTTTTTAATAGAAGGAATTTCAAGAACTTTCAAAAATAAATTTGTGTAGAGTCAAGACAAAATGAAAAGCTCTCAAGACCAAAAATCAAGGTTGAGAAGAGCACCAAAAATATTTGTCATAAAAGTTTTGAGAAGGAGAGGTTTTAAGAAAAAATTTAAATAGCCCCCTTCAAATCAAATAAAGATTTTGATAAAAACCAAATCAAAATTTTTGGAGTGTCACAACACCTACCCCCTTAGGAAAAATCTCGTCCCCGAGATTTCAGCTAATCCTCAAATAGGTGTGGGTATTCTGCCCGAAGAGAGTCCTCTCTTTCCCATGTCGCTTCATCCTCGGTGTGATTGCTCCACTGAACCTTGAAGAACTTAATTGTTTTCTGATGGGTCCTCCTTTCAGACTCCTCTAATATCTTTATTGGGTGTTTCCTGTAGGTGAGGTCTGGTTGCACGTCAATGTTCTCATGTGACACTTGCTTCTCTGGGTTGCTTACGCATTTCCTCAACTGTGAGACGTGGAATACGTCATGGATGTCTGACAGCTCTTTGGGTAGGTGTCGGGGATATACCCCGCGGTATAAACCGTCGAATGTATGACCCGGCTAGAGTTTGACGATTCACCGGCGACCCATTTGGACCTGGCGGTTTGAGATTATTTGGTAACCCGGCAGGCGGGTCAGAGGAGGGACAAGACCCGGTGGCCCAACGGGCGGTTTATGGATGGGCCAGATCACGCTATGATGGGCCGGTTTATGAGGAAAGCATAAGGACTATTCTCCTACAAAGGAAGCAAGACTAGGACTCCACTTGTAATAGAGTAATCCTAATCCTACTAGGACTAGTCATGTAACCCGCCCCTTCAACATATATAAGGAGGGGCAGGGCTCCCCAAAGAGGAACAAGCAAGGAGCAATAATCTCTAAGGTTAGACACAACTAGAGGAGAGCCGGTTTACCGGCGACTCTCTCATGAGCATAATGAGACTTAGCCTCAAACAGCATGTAGGGCTATTACCGGATGATGTTTCCCGGGGCCAGAAGCTGTCTAAATCCTTGTCTTGTGTGTTGCGTCTCTCGACCCGATCAACCCCTCTCAAGCTACCGCATAGATGCGCTGGCCTCACGACTAAATCATGACACTAAGGACATCTGCCGTGACAAATCCACGACAGTTGGCGCCCACCGTAGGGTCCGCGCATGGTGGTGTTGAGTTCTTGGAGGGATCTCTCCCAGGGATCGAGGAATTTGTGATCTTCCGAATAAAGAAGAGCCTGCATCAACTTTAAGTTTATTGGTTCAGATTTATAATCTGTGAGATTTGAGTTTAAAAAAAATTAGGGTTGAATCTGTGCGCCGCCGCGTGCGACCTGGCGTTCCATCGATCCAGAGCTAAATCAATTTGGAGAGCACCGCTGCAAGAGGCCAAGTGCAAAAGGGAGTTCCATCTATACGGATGAAAATCATTAAGTTGCGGTTATTTTTTGGGTCTGATTCGCCGAGTTGTCGCGGCCGCGTACATGATTTGCCGAGATGGTCAAATTGTTTCCATCACATCAAGCATCACAGCTTAATGGTTTCAAAGACTGGTGTACTTCTCGACTAGTACATCACCTGAAGCCAAAACGGTTTTCTTTGGTCAACTCTGATTGCTACAAGGAATCTACCAGGAGGTTAAGTAAAAAAAAGAGCATGATTTGCCTTACATGAACATACAGGATTCCAACACCTGATCGGTTTGACAAGTCAACACCAAGCTTGTACGAGGCCACGGGCTGAATCTCGGCTTCCGTTTTCATCTCTGAACCTCCACCGCCGGGCACGTCTCTGACTACCGCCCGTCCTCGTGGCCCTGCTGGACCGGCACCTCACCAACTCGCTGATGCCTCAGCCGCAGCCCCTGCCGGAGTAGGCCTCGGGACGCCCCCGCCTGTGAGCTGCTGCCTCCACCGGCGTCGCCCCTGCAGCGACCCGCCGCGCCTTGATTCCCTGCTACTGTGGTCTTGATCCACCGCCGTGTTTTGAGTCGCCGTTGTACCTCGCCGGCGTCCTTCTGTTGCAGCCCCGCGTGCACCAAGCTGCCAGGCCTAAGCCGCAGCTCCGGGTCACTTTCCACGCGCCCGTGACGCCCGGGCCGGCTGTTTTCGCTGTTTCTGTCATTGCCTAGGCGGCCTACTTTCCGCGTTGACAGCCGCGCGAGTGGCTTCGTGATGAACCGCGACGGGTGGCGGATCATCCCCAGCCTGTTATCTCACTGACAATTCAGACGTAGGCCAAGTTGTGCTCGGTACTGAACCAGTGTTCGAGCGTACTCAGCCGTATGGAGGATAGCTCAAGTGACAAAAGATGTGCCTCAAAGACGTTGTGGAATCTGTCCCAGAAACTGACAGAATAGCACCGAATGTTTCTGGCTCTATTCTACAAACAAATGAGAACAAGGAAGGAAGGGCTTGGAAGAAACCTTGGATAGAATTTGTGCTGAAGCCTGGGAAGTTTTTACGCAAGGGATACACGATTTTTTTCTCTAAGATAGAGCCGCGGCCACCTGAGAGCTACCGTTGTGGTACGCCCTGTTGACCCGCCGAGCTATGGTCGCTGCTATTGTCACGGATTGATGGATGGAGATTTTGAGTGCAAAACAGCATCAGGCGTGTCACCATTACAAACTGACGGCCGATCAGTGCAAGGATCACGTCGCAGGAAACAATTGGAAATCTTTGCAGTGTATTATGTGATTGGGGAGCGGTCAGATCACAAACCGCCGAGAACATCGTCTTCCTCTACTGCCTGTTTTCCCCGGCGCGTCAGGAAGTGAAAAAAAAAATCAGCTCCTGAGGTTGCAAGTGAAATATGTCAGTTCCAACACCACTGCCTGAAAGCGCGCACATGCAGCCGTCCCCCGTAGTCCGGTTTACATACGGCCGACTCGCCCGTCTGTGCCGAATTACAACGATGGTGCCATCCCTTCCTGTCGGCATCGTCTTACAATGCCATGGTCGATTTATCGGTTGTCCGGGCGAATCAGGTGCTATCCCTCCCATCCGCACATACTTTGTTTGAGAACAATTACTCTGACCTATATCTTTTTATACAGGACAAGTGCTCGCTATAAAAGTGATGCCCTACTGTGGACAGCGCACGCTAGCTGTTCTACAACAGCATCTGTGCAAATCACACTGATAAACCAGAACACAAACTGCCGCCCCCGCTGTCCGGACTACATCAACAATGCCGTGGCCGACTCGCTGTCCGCGCCGGCTTACAAACGTCGCGGCCGACTCACCCGTCTGTACCAGTTTACCACGCTGCAGCCGGTTCACCCGTGAGCGACTTCAGCTTCACCTAGCGATCATCAATTTCATGGCGGATTATTTCCGGCCTGGCACATCAGGACAATTGTTCACTACATCCAAATGATGTAGTTAACTTACTCGTCCGCACCGGTTTAAGTTCCCGCGGCCGTTTCATCTGCCTTGCTGCCGCGGCTGACTCGGCCATGATCGATTTCAGATTTACCATGGTGACCACCAACCCCTTGGTGGATATTGACTGGACTAGCATGTCAGGTGAAATCCATCCGGTTTATTTCATCGCATATTAATTTTTATGTGAACAATTACTTTGGCTTGCGATACTTTTTGATGCAGAACAATTGTTCATTACAAATGGGGTGTTATATTGCGGTACAGAGCACGCGATGACAATGTTCTGCACCGACGTTTGATCCGTGTTATATCGCCCGGTGGATGAACGTGCTCAAGTCGCCGTCCCTGTGGCCCGGTTTACATCAACTCGCCCGTTCGCACCGGCTTACAACACCATGGATGACTCTCCCGTCCGCTCTCGTGGCGGTTCACGCGTCCGCACCGGTTTACATACACTTGTCGGGACCGCGCACGCGATTGACTCGCCGTCCGCGCGGTTTACTACGCCTGCAATTAACTCGCCCGACCATATGGAGCATTACTATCATCTATCGTTCACAAGCATCAGGTGATATCCATCTACAAATTATTTTATTAAACACTTATTTTTTTTGTCAAAAGAACAATTACTTTGCCCTGTAATATTTTTACACAGGATAAGTTTTTTATGCCATTATACCGCGGAGATGGAGGCGTGTCAACATCATTTGGCACAGGTGGTCGTCCTTGCTCAACGGACTCCCGCGCCGGCTTACAATGCCTTTGGCCGAATCGTCCGTCCGCGCCGCCTTACAACGCCACAGACGACTCGCTCATCTGCCCTCGTGGCGGTTCATGCGTCCGCACCGGTTCACAACGCGGAGGACAATTTGTTTGTCTGCGCCGGCTTACAACACTGCGGCCGACTCATGTGTCTATGCTGCCTCTAATATTATGGTCATCTTTACCGACCGTCTCTCGCGGCCTGGTCTACATCAGCACAACGGGCCGCACCTGTCTGCATGAACTGTTTGAGTAAGTCACAGCTTGGGTAGCCCGGTTTTCTTTCAACAAATAGGAGGCAAATTATCATATACTATCAACCGCCGTCTGCACTGGATGGCTCAATGGACAGGTACACAAGTCGTCGCCACTACAGTTTGGTTAGCTTCAAATCACCAGTTGGAAGGAACCATTGGCCGAGTTGCTGACACGGCTCATACGAGATCATTTATAACCCGCCGCAGTCACCTCAACCTTCTGTGGATTCACATCATGCTATCAACACCAATGATATACAAATTATGCCGGTTTATATGACGGTCAAATATGGAGAATCTCAAGCCAACTCTTCGAGTCACCTTGAGACTCGGGGGCTACGATGATATGACGCAACAAGTCTTGCCAATTTCAGCAAATTTAAAAACCCCAGGACAATGGAGGGAAAGATAACCCGGTCCCGGAGGCTACTGTTATTTGAAGGCCGTCAGAAAATTTCCGGCTTAGAAAGTATATGACAATTACAAAATCCCGGCTCAATGAAGAAGTTCCGGGTCATCAGAAAAGATTCCAGTTTATCCGGCTCAAGGGAAAGATGTCTCCCACAAAGCTTTGAAGCTCTCAATATCCGGTTTAACGTCCGGCTCAAGAAGAATTTATCTCTTGCAAAGAGTTAAAGGGTACCAAAGAGGACCTGCTGCCATGATGCGCGGTTCAAACATGGGTATCATGCCTTATTGGCTTATCATGTTATTGATCACTTGGGAGCTTGGTCATGTCTGAACCATAGTCACACCTCTTGATCGGCGCAATGCCACAATATCACTTGGGGGCTTGGTCGCGTCCGAACCAATGCAACACCTTTTGATAGGCGAAAGCCACCAGATCACTTGGGGACATGGTCAAGTCTGAACCAGTCACGCCTCTTGATCGGCCTAAGGCCACAGAATCACTTGGGGGCTTGGTCGAACCCGAACCATTGCCATGCCTTTTGATCGGCATAAATGCCACGTTTTCATTTGGGGACCTGGCTGACTTGAACCATCGCCACACCTATTGGGGGCTTGGTCCTGTCTAACCATAGTAACACCATCTGATCAGCTCAATAAAGCATTTTTCTTGCCAACGGTTTTATCATTGCCTTTTGCTTCAGTCTTTTTCTTAAATGACTATTATTTTTGTTGCGTTTTTTTAAACCGACATTGTTAATCCGGCTTGGCTTTCAATTACAAGTTGTCAGTACATGATCAAATCATAATCCGGAGACTATCAGCCCGGTCTGGTTTGACTATGAGTCGCCAGTATTATATATGGTTAAACCGGTGTTTGTCACAACCCGGTACGGTTTTATCATAAACCGTCACAGTATGAAAGGAGTTATCATTACTCAAGATTGGGGTTATCACCCTTACTACAAAAAGTTGGTAAACTAGTGATGTGATTCAATGTCACAGGTATGATATATTTCAAATTTGATTATTCTTAAGTGCAGCCTTGGTTATAAACCTAGGTTATATGTTGGGCATTACGACCCGTCCGGCGGTAAACCGCCAGGACACTTTAAACTTGTTGTATGCAGAGAAAAGTTGAATAAAGCATGATGATAAATTATCCGGTGTTTATTAAACCGGCCTGGCTTTAAGACAATAAGTCGCCAGTATATGATGAGAAATTATCCAGTGTTTGTTAACCCGGCCTAGCTTTGGACTATAAGTCGCCAGTACATATTTGGATTGCGCCATTGGAATCATGCGCTTATAAATCATTGGGTTATATTATTCAAATAGCCAAACTTGGCTGAATTTTCATTATGACATTGAATGAATAAGGTTTTTCATACCAGATTATATTATCTTGAATAGCCAACATGGCTAGATTTTTATTATGGTTATTAATAACCAGTATTATTGAGGTTTTCAAAGTCGCTTTAGTGCAATGGCTATTATTTTATCAAAGGATATGATTTATTCTACAATGAAAGTAATAGTCCCGAGTCGAGCTTACGACCCGGCACTTGGGGGCTACATTATTCAAATTGAGATTACATCGAATATGCAAGTCCCATGTCACTGCCAGCATGCACCATGGCACTTGGGGGCTAATGCAAAGTCATTGTTTGCTCACCTTATTGAAGACCCGACTCATCACATCGTAATGAGCTAGCCCTTGGGGGCTACCTATTGCTCCTGTCAACAATTGAAGGTACAAAGCTTTTTATTCATTATATTGAAGGGTCCACTGCTCAGTTGGTAAAGCACAAGGCTCTTAACCTTGTGGACCTGGATTCAAGTCCCATGATGGGGGTTACATCATATGATGTTATTTTCATTGAAGTATATATCAAGTCCCAGCTCAATATTATCTTATTGAGCCGGCCCTTGGGGGCTACACATCATTGCTCAAATCTACATGATTATACCTACAAAGTCCCTGCTCATTATTGCATAATGACCCGGCCCTTTGGGGCTACACTGGTTGAAGTTTTTATGAGTATAAGACAATTACAAGTCCCAGGTTGCTGCAAGCATGATAAGCCGGCACTTGGGGGCTACATAATACGGAGTATTCAGTTTTTACTAAGTGACTAGGGTGAACAACATGGATTTCTTCTTAAGTGGCAGTATTTATATTGAAGCAAGTCTTAAGCCATCACTTTGTTCTGCTCAAGACTTGGGGGCTATAGGTATTATATTATTATCGAAGAACTATTTTCAAAGTATCTATTTTGAGCAAACCGGATTGACCCGGCGTCATCAATAATCATGAACCGGTGTTGGCAACAATCATGAACCGGCAATTTTGGCAATGATAAACCGGCAAGTTCTACATTTTCAAACCGGCTGATATCAGTTGAATATTTGAAGACCAATATTTTTTTCAGAGCATTTGGAGACTGATTCAAATGGATTCTTTATTTACGAAATATCTTCTTCAAGCAAATTGGTTATGAAGCTGGGCTATTGACTCGGATTTTTTAGGAGGAGGAAATGACAAGGACTTAAGGATGATCAGATGCCGGTTTACAAGAATTCTTAACCCGGAGCATAATCTGTCAAATTTGTTCTTGTGTTTGTTGTACAGGATCAGTTTAACATGGATAAATCCAAATCAAACTGGGGGCTAATGTCGGGGATATACCCCGCGGCGTAAACCGGCCGGAAGTGTAACCCGGCCGGACTTGGCGTTTTATCTGAAGACCCCACTGACACTTGGCGAGTTACTAGCGACCCGCCCTGACCTGGCGGTTTACAAGCAACCCGCCTGATATATCATGCCAGGGGTTATCCACCGTGGAGTTGATCATCATCACGGTGAAGCTGAAATCAATCACGACCGAATTGGTCACGAAAGCAGACAGATGAACCGGCCACGATGTTATAAGCCAGTGCGGACGGATGCTGGTCGCAAGATTGTGCTGTCGGACACTCTGTACCCGTGATATGATGTCACATTTATAATGAATCCTTGCCCTGCACGTTAAAATATACATACCAGAGTACTGTTCTTGAAAGAATAAATATGTTTATAAAAATAGATTAGACGGATAATAATAATATAATACCTGTAGCCCCCAAGTCTTAAGCCATCACTTTGTTCTGCTTAAGACTTGGGGGCTAAAGGTATTATATTATTATCGAAGAACTATTTTCAAATTCTCTGTTTTGAGCAAACCGGATTGAGCCAGCATCACCAATCATTACGACCCTGTGTCTGCAACCCGGCGTCATCAATAATCATGAACCGGTGTTGGCAACAATCATGAACCGGCGTTGGCAACAATCATGACCCGGAATTATCAGTTTTTATAACCCGACAAAGGCGGTAATCATAAACCGGCAAGTTTTACATCTTCAAGCCGGCTGGATATCAGTTGAATATTTCAGAGATTAATATTTTTGTCAAGTCAGAGCATTGAAGGCCAATTCAAATGGATTCTTTATTTACAAAATATCTTCTTCAAGCAAATCAATTATGAAACTGGTCTATTGACTCGGATTTTTTAGGAGGAAGAAATGACAAGGATTTAAGGATGATCAAGTGTCGGTTTACAAGAATATTTAAACCGGAGCACATCCTGACAAATTTGTTCTTGTGTTTATGTTGCAGATCAGTTTAACATGGATGAATCCAAATTAAACTGGGGGCTAATGTCGGGGATATACCCCGCAGTATAAACCGCCGGATGTATGACCCGGCTAGAGTTTGGCGATTCACCGGCGACCCACTTGGACCTGGCGGTTTGAGATTCTTTGGTAATCCGGCAGGCGGGTCAGAGGAGCGAAAAGACCCAGTGGCCCAACGGGCAGTTTATGGATGGGCCAGATCACGCTATGGTGGGCCGGTTTATGAGGAAAGCGTAAGGACTATTCTCCTACAAAGGAAGCAAGACTAGGACTCCACTTGTAATAGAGTAATCCTAATCCTACTAGGACTAGTCATGTAACCCGTCCCTTCAACATATATAAGGAGGGGCAGGGCTCCCCAAAGAGGGACAAGCAAGGAGCAATAATCTCTAAGGTTAGAGACAACTAGAGGAGAGCTGGTTTACCAGCGACTCTCTCATGAGCATAATGAGACCTAGCCTCAAACAGCATGTAGGGCTATTACCGGATGATGTTTCCCGGGGTCTGAAGCTGTCTAAATCCTTGTCTTGTGTGTTGCATCTCTCGACCCGATCAACCCCTCTCAAGCTACCGCATAGATGCGCTGGCCTCGCGACTAAGTCCTGACACTAAGGACATCTGCCGTGACAAATCCACGACAGTAGGTCTAGCTGGTAGGCTACTGTGCCTCTCCGTGCGACCACACAGAAGGGTCCAATAAATCTTGGTGCTAGCTTTCCTTTAACCTTGAACCATTGTAGGCCCCTCATAGGGGATACTCGTAGGTACACATATTCACCGGGTTCAAAGCTGACTTCACGGTGCTTCTGATCGTAATAACTCTTTTGTCGGCTTTGCACTGTCTTGAGTCGGTCCCTGATGAGTCTAACTTTCTCTTCAGCTTCCTTGAGCATGTCTGGGCCGAAGATACGACTGTCTCCTGTTTCTGACCAATTTAATGGAGTATGACATCTCCGCTCGTACAAGGCTTCAAAAGGTGCCATTTGTAGACTGGATTGGTAATGTTGTTGTATGCGAACTCGGCATATGGCAAGCTTTCTTCCCAACTGGTTCCATAGGTGAGAACACATGCTCTCAGCATGTCCTCTAGAATTTGGTTCACGCGTTCAGTTTGTCCATCAGTCCGGGGGTGGTAGGCTGTACTGAATGCTAGTTGAGTTCCTAGAGCCTGTTGTAAATGATCCCAGAATTTCGAGACGAATTGAGTGCCTCTGTCGGATATTATGGTCTTTGGAACTCCATGCAGACAAACTATATGAGAGAGATAAAGCTTGGCAAGCTTATGAGTGGTGTAGGTTGTCTTTACTAGGATGAAATGTGCTACCTTGGTCAATCTATCGGGGATGACCCATATGGCATCATTTCCGTGTTGTGACTGAGGTAGTCCGACAATAAAATCCATCCCAATTTCGTCCCATTTCCACTCAGGTATCCTGTTTGGCTGCAGTATCCCGGCTGGTTTTTGGTGCTCAGCTTTTATGCATTGACAAGAATCGCAACATGCAATGAAGGTGGCTATATCCCTCTTCATACCGTGCCACCAAAATCTTTCCTGAATGTCTTTATACATTTTGGTTCCTCCAGGGTGGATTGAATATGGAGCGGTGTGGCCTTCGGTTAGGATTTTCTGTTTGAGGTCCTCTATATTTGGCACGCAAAGTCTGTCTTCGTACCATAATATTCCATCATCGTCTATGCCAAATTCCGAGGCCTTTCCCATACTCACTTTTCTCTTTATGCCTTCGATGCTGGGGTGTCCATGCTGGGCTTTCTTAATCTGCTCCACAAGGGTGGGTTGTATTTCCAAATTTGACAAAGTGCCTTCCGTGACCATCACCAAGTTGAGTTTGGCGAATTCCTGTTGAAATTCAGGTCTCAAGTTATGTGGATTGTCGTTGCCCGAGCTGGGGTTTCGACTAAGAGCATCTGCCACTACATTTGCTTTTCCTGGATGGTAGTGGATGCCAACATCATAGTCTTTTACTAATTCCAACCAGCGCCATTGTCATAAATTGAGCTCTGGCTGTGTGAAAATATATTTGAGACTTTTGTGGTCCGTATATATTTCACAACGATTCCCAATCAAAAAGTGTCTCCACTCTTTCAGTGCATGAATGACTGCTGCCAATTCTAAGTCATGAGTGGGATAATTTTCTTCATGCTTTCGGAGTTGTCTGGAAGCGTATGCGACTACCTTGCCTTCTTGCATCAGCACGCATCCGAGGCCTTTCCGGGATGCGTCACAATACACTTCAAAACTTTTGTGTATGTCTGGTATAACCAAAACTGGTGTTGTTGTTAATTTCTTCTTGAGTTCTTGGAAACTTTTCTCGCACGCTTCAGTCCATACAAATTTCTTATCCTTCTTGAGTAGCTGTGTCATTGGTTTTGCCATAGTGGAGAACCCCTCAATGAACCTTCGGTAGTATCCAGCCATTCCCAGAAAACTTCGGACATCCGTTACGTTGGCTAGTGGTTTCCAGTCAAGTATGGCCTTGACTTTTTCTGGGTCCATGACAACACCTTCTTGGGTCAACACGTGGCCTAGAAAGCTGACCTGTCTTAATCAAATTCACATTTGCTGAATTTGGCGTATAATTGGTGTTTCCTTAATTCTCCCAGTACAATCCCGAGATGTTC
Source organism: Triticum aestivum (assembly GCF_018294505.1). NCBI lineage: Eukaryota > Viridiplantae > Streptophyta > Magnoliopsida > Poales > Poaceae > Triticum > Triticum aestivum. Next base: position 559,939,394 of record NC_057810.1, on the reverse strand, counting down.
TGCATGCTCTTCTGGTGTCTTAGAGTATACCAGAATATCGTCAATGAACACCACAACAAATTTGTCCATAAATTTCATAAACACTTTGTTCATGAGGTGAACAAAATATGCGGGGGCGTTTGTTAGTCCAAAAGGCATTACTGTAAACTCATATAGTCCGTATCTGGAGGTGAATGATGTCTTAGGGATATCTTCTGTCCGAACTTTTAATTGATGATATCCTGACCTTAAATCAATTTTTGAGAAAACTTTGGCTTGTGCGAGCTGGTCAAATAAATCATTTATCCGTGGCATCGGATATTTATTTTTGATGGTGACCATGTTGAGTGCTCGATAGTCTATGCATAATCTCAGTGTCCCATCCTTTTTCTTAGCAAATAATACGGGTGAACCCCAAGGTGAGGAGCTGGCTCGTATAAATCCTTTGTCTAGTAATTCTTCTATTTGCTTCTTTAACTCTACCAACTCGGAGGGTGCCATCCTATAGGGTTTCTTGTAGATGGGGGTGGTTCCAGGTGCTAGTTCAATGTTGAACTCTATTTCCTGGTCTGGCGGCATGCCTGGTAGTTCTTCGGGAAATACGTCGGGGAACTCACACACCACTGGAACTTTGCTTAACTCTGAGGTGTCCACCTTGTTCAACCTTGGTTGTCGTGATTTTGGTCTTTCTTGAGCTGCGACTTTTATTGTCTTCCCGTGATGATGAGTGAGGATTACAGTCCGATTGAAGCAATCGATAAATCCTTTGTTGGTGGTTAACCAATCCATTCCTAGGATAACATCCAGTCCTTTATTTTCCAATACGATGAGGTTTGCTTGAAACTTTAGTTCTTTAATCTTAATAACCACACCTTGGCAGTAACTCTGAGTGATTTGCTTATTCCTGGGGGACTTGATGATCATGGATTTTTCCAAAGGGAGCATCGAAAAATCATGTTGCAAAGCAAAACTCTTTGAAATGAACGAGTGAGAAGCTCCAGAATCAAACAAAACCGTGGCAGGTATTGTGTTGACAGGGAATGTACCGAGTACGATATCCGGGGCATTCTGTGCTTCCTCCTTGGTCACATGGTTCAAGTGACCCTTCTTGTGATTGTTATTGGGGTTGAAGTTGTTATGCTTGGGTGCTGAACCGTTTCCATTGTTGTTCGGCTTTACAGACGAGTTTCTTGGCTTTGGGCACTGTTTAGCATAGTGTCCTTCCTCTCCACAAGCGTATCAAGTAATGCCTGGGCGATATGTAAAATCCTTGTCCCTTGAGTGAATTTTTTTGATTGGGCGCAGAACATTGGTTGTGGGTCTGTTTGCTCCAATCTTCTGAGGGTCAGTCTTGTGCCGGTTGTTGCGAGCATGAGTAGTCTTGTCCCTTTTCCGCTTGCGAATTTCCTCCAAGCTGTGGCGCTCATTTTCCAATGTAATGGCCTTGTCCACAAGCGTTTTGAAGTCCGGAAAGGTGTGTACGACCAGCTGGCATTTAAGTGCTGGTGCCAGACCATCCAGAAACTTCTCCATCTTTTTGTTCTCCGTCATATGCTCTTTGTTGGCATAACGAGATAATAGGGTAAACTGACTATTGTAAATAGTCACTGTCATGTTTCTCTGCTTGAGGTCATCAAATTCCCTTTTCTTGATCTTCATAATGCTTCTGGGAATGTGCGCCCCACAAAATCCTTCTTTAAAATCTTCTCATGTGATATTGTTTTCATTGGGGTGAATGTGTAGAAAATTCTCCCACCATGATGTGGCCGCTCCCGTGAGATAGTGAGGTGCATAAAGTACCTTCTCACGGTCTGAACACTGTGCAATAATTAACTTCCTTTCAATGTCTCGAAGCCAATCATCAGCCTCAAGAGGTTTATTAGTGTGAGAGAACGTTGGGGGACGCGTCTTCTGTAATTCAGACAATTTGGAGTGCTGCTGATATGGTTCACGGTGGTTTCCCATATTGATAACATGGTTCATCATTTCTTGATGCTGTTGCTGGCTTTACTCATAAAGGCGGCATACTTGGGAAAATGTTGTCTCACTGCCTTGCTGACTTGACTGTCCCTGTGTGAAATTGTTACTTGTCTGGGTACCATAATTTTCTTCCGGCGGACTTGGCATAGAACGAGTCCAGGGACAAGGCATATTCCACTCTGGGGATTTGTGCAAATCTCATGAGAAAAATTGAGTGGCAAAAATAAATAGTTTTGAAAAGGCAGAAATTTTAAGAACTCCAACATTTTTCAAGAAAATACTTGATTGCGCATGGAGAAGGACCGCTCAGTATATATCTTACACACAAGCGGTAATTATACAATACATCATTCAGGATGTGCGTACACATTCCTGACATACTATTTAGGCTAGTGCACTTCTCCGAGACCCTACATGATGCGCGCACAAACTACTTCTCACCAAACCTATGCACATATAAACATATCATACAAGCTGGTACATCACACGGCTGCTAGGCGTACTCAGTCGGAGATGGTGAAAACTTCCTTTGGCCCGCCAAGGGTAAGACCCAGTGGTGCTGGAGACTCAATCTCCTCCTCGCTAATAGGCTCCAGGCGTGAAGTACTGGGTTGTGGAGCTGGCGCGGGTGTGGCAGGTGGTGCAGCTCTGACTGGAGTAGGAGCAATGACCTGGTCAAACTCCTCAGTGGTAGGCAGGCGTCGAGCGGTGGCTAATATGGCAGGTGTATAGGATGCTGAGGACGAGACAAATGTCAGTGGTGGTGCCATATGTAGGAGCTCCCTCCTATTGGCGGAGCAGCCATGGATGGAATCCATACGAGCAGCTACGAAGTCGTCCACGAGGTTGTCGAAAGCTGCCTCAAGCGTCTTGAGGTACTCAACAAGCATCTCAATAGCCTCATCTCTTTATCCCCTAGCGCAAGCGAATGCATAGTGACAAGTGTATGGCACGTGGCAGGGAAGGTAGCCGTAGCGACGAGTCTTCATAGAAGGAAGAACATCCCGGAGGCGAGCTATTGCCTCGTGGGCAGCCATCTGCATGGCATGCCTCTCGGTAGGCATGGCCCTCCCAACAAATCGGAAGTGGCGGAACTCAGAGCGTCCTCCCTTGAACTGAACTGCGGCCTGGTACATAGACAAACTGTTGCTGAGCTTGTGCCAGTAGAGTGTGAACTCCGGACGGACTGATGGCCCGATCGCGAGCTTGGCGATGGAGATGAGGAGCTTGATAAACCCCTCAGGAACATTGGCGAACACCTGTGACTCACAATCGTTGCTCGCCATCTACAAAAGTAGACAAAATCCCGAATAGTCAAATCATAAATTTATGATGACTGACAGAAAATTGCTACAATATGCAGAATAATAAAATAAGCTAATAACCGATTAGCGATCGCACCTAGTGGCTTCCTACAGTCAGCCTGGCTCTGATACCAAGTTTGTCAGGACCGGTTTTCCAATAAAACATTTATTGAAAAGCCGACCTTTGTGTTGACCAGTACAGAAGAATTCTTCCATCTGGCAGACAAAACCTTGATACAGAAATCCAGTAGTACTAAATATTATACATGGTTGAGCTGAGGATGCTCAACAATTTATTACAAGCACGCCTATATTATACATAAAGGCAGATATGACACAAGAGTATGGTGGCATAACTACTGACTCGTAATAAAGGTGGTGGTGGATATGTCACAGTGAAGTGGGTGGCATGACTCTAAAATCTTACAGCTCATCAAGCGTCGGAGTGAGGCTTGATGATTTTATTGGGTAGCGGAAGCGTATATAATACAAGTGACCAATTCCAGGATCGCACGAGACTGACTAGGACTCCTCTAGGCGTCGGACTCGCTATCGAACTCTTCATCCATAAGATCGCCTTCGTCAACATCTGGCCAAATCAACAAGCCAGGTGAGTACTTTGAATGTACTCGCAAGACAGTTCGGACATAAGATATAACAAATGTAAACATGATGCACATGAGCAGATTAGTATGCACAATCAAATAATAGATTTGCACTACACGATAAATAAAAGGAAGTTAGGCGGTAGTCCTCCCGAAATCCCAATAAAAGTAACTGAAGACCGATCGGGTGTCTGAAGCGACGCCTCGAAAGGTAAAAACAAATTAACATGCCGCAGTCGGGCATTGAGGCGACACCACATAAAGGGCTTATATTGAAAAGTAAATAACATAACGTGCCACAGTCGGACGTCTAAGCGACATCTTGAAAAGGTCTTATAACGAAAATAAATAACAATGATGCCACAGTCGGACGTCTGAGCGACATCACATAAAGGGCTTATATCAAAAGTAAATAACAATAATGCCACAGTCGGACGTCTGAGCGACATCACATAAATGGCTTATATCCAAAGTAAATAACAATAATGCCATAGTCGGACGTTTGAGCGACATCACATAAAGGGCTTATATCCAAAGTAAATAACAATAATGCCACAGTCGGACGTCTGAGCGACATCACATAAAGGGCTCGTAGTTTATCATTCGAATTTAAGTAGCTCATGAATTTAAATCATTGCAAGGAAATACTCAGCATATAATCATAAACTGGTTAGTCCATCCACATTAATAACCTTCAGCCGAGTTTACCACTCTCGATTTCATGTTTATTCTCCGGAGACTGTCACTGGGGTTGACACTGAGATTTGACATGGAGACTGACACTGACACTGAGATGATGTTCACGTCCTTGCTCGTGGACATGGATACTCGAATGGTTTTGACTCTGCAGAGTTTGTACTCTTAACCACGGCCAACGGATTTCAGTAGTCACAAGGACTAGTTCCGTTTACGGTGTTTTAGAAGAAACACGTCTAACCAGTACACACCCATTCCACATTCCGCTGCCAGGAATCACCCTCGGCAACGTTCAAGAAAAACCTTAAGACGGGGAGGCCACAACCTCGAATAGCATTGGATCAAATTTATATCGCGCGCTCTAAGGGGTGCCCCCCTCTCGGTCCCAACAGGAAACACCCATGCCCCCTGATCGAACGACGGGCTTTAATCCAGGGTCATGGAACCCTCATCGCGGTCCCTCTGTTTGGTGTGTACAAGGAAAGAGGTTTGCAACTTACTAAATCGCACTCTTTGCAGAAAGCATGTGGCAGCACAAAGGGGAATATGAACGGGATCGAGACTTGGTCCTCGTTAGTACTGGGGTTATATGGTTGACTTAAGACTGGCATGCTTCAACAATACCAGCTTGCAACCCATCATGCCACCACATGATCATGTTATCTTATCATCATAAGAACACATCAAACTTTGAAGCTCACCTGTAGCTTGCCTTGCATGTAACATAACATTTCACTAATGCTATATAAACATGCCATGAAATAAATTACTCGAGCAAACTGTTGGGGAACGTAGTAATTTCAAAAAATTTCCTACGCACACGCAAGATCATGGTGATGGCATAGCAACGAGAGGGGAGAGTGTTCGTCCACGTACCCTCGTAGACCGTAAGCGGAAGCGTTAGCACAATGCGGTTGATGTAGTCGTACGTCTTCACGATCTGACCGATCCAAGCATCGAACGTACGGGGCCTCCGAGTTCAGCACATGTTCAGCTCGATGATGATCTTCGTGCTCCGATCCGGCAAAGCTCCGGAGATGAGTTCCGTCAGCACGACGGCGTGGTGACGATGATGATGCTCTACCGGCGCAGGGCTTCGCCTAAACTCCGCGACGATATGACCGAGGTGGAATATGGTGGAAGGGGGCACCGCACACGGCTAAGGAACGATCCGTAGATCAACTTGTGTGTCTATGGGTGCCCCCCCCCGCCCCCGTATATAAAGGAGCAAGGGGAAGGAGGCGGCCGGCCAAGGAGGGCGCGCCAAGGGGGGAGTCCTACTCCCACCGGGAGTAGGACTCCCTTCTTTCCAAGTAGGAGTAGGAGAAGGGGGGAAAGAGGAGGAAGAGAGGAAGGAAAGGGGGGGCGCCGCCCCCCTTCCCTTGTCCTATTCGGACTAGGAAGGGGAGGGGCGCGCGGCCCCCTCCTGGCTCCTTCCCTCTTCTCCCTCGAGGCCCATGTAGGCCCAATAACCCCCCGGGGGGTTCCGGTAACCTCCCGGTACTCCGGTAAAATGCCGATTTCACCCGGAATGATTTCGATGTCCAAATATAGGCTTCCAATATATCAATCTTTATGTCTCGACCATTTCGAGACTCCTCGTCATGTCCGTGATCACATCCGGGACTCCGAACAAACTTCGGTACATCAAAACTTATAAACTCATAATAAAACTGTCATCATAACGTTAAGCGTGCGGACCCTACGGGTTCGAGAACTATGTAGACATGACCTAGAACTATTCTCGGTCAATAACCAATAGCGGAACCTGGATGCACATATTGGTTCCTACATATTCTACGAAGATCTTTATCGGTCAAACCGCATAACAACATACGTTGTTCCCTTTCTCATCGGTATGTTACTTGCCCGAGATTTGATCGTCGGTATCCAATACCTAGTTCAATCTCGTTATTGGCAAGTCTCTTTACTCGTTCTGTAATGCATCATCCCGTAACCAACTCATTGGTCACATTGCTTGCAAGGCTTATAATGATGTGCATTACCGAGAGGGCCCAGAGATACCTCTCCGACGATCGGAGTGACAAAACCTAATCTCGAAATACGCCAACTCAACATGTACCTTCGGAGACACCTGTAGTACTCCTTTATAATCACCCAGTTATGTTGTGACGTTTGGTAGTACCCAAAGTGTTCCTCCGGTAAACGGGAGTTGCATAATTCTCATAGTTATAGGAACATGTATAAGTCATGAAGAAAGCAATAGCAGTATACTAAACGATCAAGTGCTAGGCTAACGGAATGGGTCATGTCAATCACATCATTCTTCTAATGATGTGATCCCACTAATCAAATGACAACACATGTCTATGGTTAGGAAACATAACCATCTTTGATTAATGAGCTAGTCAAGTAGAGGCATACTAGTGACTATAGGTTTGTCTATGTATTCACACATGTATCATGTTTCCGGTTAATACAATTCTAGCATGAATAATAAACATTTATCATGATATGAGGAAATAAATAATAACTTTATTATTGCCTCTAGGGCATATTTCCTTCAGTCTCCCACTTGCACTAGAGTCAATAATCTAGATTACATAGTAATGATTCTAACACCCATGGAGTCTTGGTGCTGATCATGTTTTGCTCGTGAGAGAGGCTTAGTCAACGGGTCTGCAACATTCAGATCCGTATGTATCTTGCAAATCTCTATGTCTCCCACTTGGACTTGGTCCCGAATGGAATTGAAGCGTCTCTTGATGTGCTTGGTCCTCTTGTGAAATCTGGATTCCTTTGCCAAGGCAATTCCACCAGTATTGTCACAGAAGATCTTCATTGGTCCCGATGCACTAGGTATGACACCTAGATCGGAAATGAACTCCTTCATCCAGACTCCTTCATTTGCTGCTTCAGAAGTAGCTATGTACTCCGCTTCGCATGTAGATCCCGCCACGACGCTTTCTTTAGAACTGCACCAACTTATAGCTCCACCGTTTAATAAAAATACGTATCCGGTTTGCGATTTAGAATCGTCCGGATCAGTGTCAAAGCTTGCATCGACGTAACCATTTACGACTAGCTCTTTGTCACCTCCATATACGAGAAACATATCCTTAGTCCTTTTCAGGTATTTCGGGATGTTCTTGACCGCTGTCCAGTGATCCACTCCTGGATTACTTTGGTACCTTCCTGCCAAGCTTATATCTAAGCATACGTCAGGTCTGGTACACAACATTGCATACATGATAGAGCCTATGGCTGAAGCATAGGGAACATCTTTCATTTTCTCTCTATCTTCTGCTGTGGTCGGGCATTGAGTTTGACTCAACTTCACACCTTGTAGCACAGGCAAGAATCCTTTCTTTGCCTGATCCATTTTGAACTTTTTCAAAATTTTGTCAAGGTATGTGCTTTGTGAAAGTCCTATTAAGCGTCTTGATCTATCTCTATAGATCTTGATGCCCAATATGTAAGCAGCTTCACCGAGGTCTTTCATAGAAAAACTTTTATTCAAGTATCCCTTTATGCTATCCAGAAATTCTATATCATTTCCAATTAATAATATGTCATCTACATATAATATCAGAAATGCTACAGAGCTCCCACTCACTTTCTTGTAAATACAGGCTTCTCCAAAAGTCTGTATAAAACCATATGCTTTGATCACACTATCAAAGCGTTTATTCCAACTCCGAGATGCTTGCACAAGTCCATAAATGGAACGTTGGAGCTTGCACACTTTGTTAGCACCTTTTGGATCAACAAAACCTTCTGGCTGCATCATATACAACTCTTCTTCCAGAAATCCATTCAAGAATGCAGTTTTGACATCCATTTGCCAAATTTCATAATCATGAAATGCAGCAATAGCTAACATGATTCGGACAGACTTAAGCATCGCTACGGGTGAGAAAGTCTCATCGTAGTCAACTCCTTGAACTTGTCGAAAACCTTTTGCAACAAGTAGAGCTTTATAGACAGTTACATTACCATCAGCGTCAGTCTTCTTCTTAAAGATCCATTTATTCTCAATGGCTTGCCGATCTTCGGGCAAGTCAACCAAAGTCCATACTTTGTTTTCATACATGGATCCCATCTCAGATTTCATGGCCTCTAGCCATTTTGCGGAATCTGGGCTCATCATCGCTTCCTCATAGTTCGTAGGTTCATCATGGTCAAGTAACATGACTTCCAGAATTGGATTACCGTACCACTCTGGTGCGGATCTTACTCTGGTAGACCTACGAGGTTCAGTAGAAACTTGATCTGAAGTTTCATGATCAATATCATTAGCTTCCTCACTGATTGGTGTAGTTGTCACAGGTACCGGTTCTTGTGATGAACTACTTTCCAATAAGGGAGTAGATATAGTTATCTCATCAAGTTCCACTTTCCTCCCACTCACTTCTTTCGAGAGAAACTCCTTCTCTAGAAAGGATCCGATTTTAGCAACGAAAATCTTGCCCTCAGATCTATGATAGAAGGTGTACCCAATAGTCTCTTTTGGGTATCCTATGAAGACACATTTCTCCGATTTGGGTTCGAGCTTATCTGGTTGAAGTTTCTTCACATAAGCATCGCAGCCCCAAACTTTAAGAAACGACAACTTTGGTTTCTTGCCAAACCACCGTTCATAAGGCGTTGTCTTAACGGATTTTTATGGTGCCCTATTTAACGTGAATGCGGCCGTCTCTAAAGCATAACCCCAAAACGATAGCGGTAAATCAGTAAGAGACATCATAGATCGCACCATATCTAGTAAAGTACGATTACGACGTTCGGACACACCATTTCGTTGTGGTGTTCCGGGTGGCGTGAGTTGCGAAACTATTCCGCATTGTTTCAAGTGCAGACCAAACTCGTAACTCAAATACTCTCCTCCACGATCAGATCGTAGAAACTTTATTTTCTTGTTATGATGATTTTCCACTTCACTCTGAAATTCTTTGAACTTTTCAAATGTTTCAGACTTGTGTTTCATTAAGTAGATATACCCATATCTGCTCAAATCATCTGTGAAGGTGAGAAAATAACGATACCCGCCATGAGCCTCAACATTCATTGGACCACAAACATCAGTATGTATGATTTCCAACAAATCAGTTACTCGCTCCATAGTTCCGTAGAACGGCGTTTTAGTCATCTTGCCCATGAGGCACGGTTCGCAAGTACCAAGTGATTCATAATCAAGTGATTCCAAAAGCCCATCAGTATGGAGTTTCTTCATGAGCTTTACACCGATATGACCTAAACGGCAGTGCCACGAATAAGTTGCACTATCGTTATCAACTCTGCATCTTTTGGTTTCAACACTATGAACATGTGTATCACTACTATCAAGATTCAATAAGAATAGACCACTCTTCAAGGGTGCATGACCATAAAAGATATTACTCATATAAATAGAACAACCATTATTCTCTGATTTAAATGAATAACTGTCTCGCATCAAACAAGATCCAGATATAATGTTCATGCTCAGCGCTGGCACCAAATAACAATTATTTAGGTCTAAAACTACTCCCGATGGTAGATGTAGAGGTAGCGTGCCGACCGCGATCACATCGACTTTGGAACCATTTCCCACGCGCATCGTCACCTCGTCCTTAGCCAATCTTCGCTTAATCCGTAGTCCCTGTTTCGAGTTGCAAATATTAGCAACAGAACCAGTATCAAATACCCAGGTGCTACTGCGAGCATTAGTAAGGTACACATCAATAACATGTATATCACATATACCTTTGTTCACTTTGCCATCCTTCTTATCCGCCAAATACTTGGGGCAGTTCCGCTTCCAGTGTCCAGTCTGCTTGCAGTAGAAGCACTCAGTTTCAGGCTTAGGTCCAGACTTGGGTTTCTTCTCTTGAGCAGCAACTTGCTTGCCGTTCTTTTTGAAGTTCCCCTTCTTATTCCCTTTGCCCTTTTTCTTGAAACTGGTGGTCTTGTTAACCATCAACACTTGATTCTCCTTCTTGATTTCTACCTCCGCAGCTTTTAGCATTGCGAAGAGCTCGGGAATAGCTTGTTCATCCCTTGCATATTATAGTTCATCACGAAGCTCTTGTAGCTTGGTGGCAGTGATTGGAGAATTCTGTCAATGACACTATCATCAGGAAGATTAACTCCTAGTTGAATCAAGTGATTATTATACCCAGACATTTTGAGTATGTGTTCACTGACAGAACTATTCTCCTCTATCTTGCAGCTATAGAACTTATTGGAGACTTCATATCTCCCAATCCGGGCACTTGCTTGAAATATTAACTTCAACTCCTGGAACATCTCATATGCTCCATGACGTTCAAAACGTCGTTGAAGACCCGGTTCTAAGCCGTAAAGTATGGCACACTGAACTATCGAGTAGTCATCAGCTTTGCTCTGCCAGACGTTCTTAATGTCGTCAGTTGCATCAGCAGCAGGCCTGGCACCCAGCGGTGCTTCCAGGACGTAACTTTTCTGTGCAGCAATGAGGATAATCCTCAGGTTACGGACCCAGTCCGTGTAATTGCTACCATCATCTTTCAACTTTGCTTTCTCAAGGAACGCATTAAAATTCAACGGAACAACAGCACGAGCCATCTATCTACAAACAAACATAGACAAGCAAAATACTATCAGGTACTAAGTTCATGATAAATTTAAGTTCAATTAATCATATTACTCAAGAACTCCCACTTAGACAGACATCTCTCTAGTCATCTAAGTGATCACGTGATCCAAATCAACTAAACCATGTCCGATCATCACGTGAGATGGAGTAGTTTCAATGGTGAACATCACTATGTTGATCATATCTACTATATGATTCACGCTCGACCTTTCGGTCTCCGTGTTCCGAGGCCATATCTGTATATGCTAGGCTCGTCAAGTATGACCTGAGTATTCCGCGTGTGCAACTATTTTGCACCCGTTGTATTTGAACGTAGAGCCTATCACACCCGATCATCACGTGGTGTCTCAGCACGAAGAACTTTCGCAATGGTGCATACTCAGGGAGAACACTTCTTGATTATTTAGTGAGAGATCATCTTAAAATGCTACCGTCAATCAAAGCAAGATAAGATGCATAAAAGGATAAACATCACATGCAATCAATATAAGTGATATGATATGGCCATCATCATCTTGTACTTGTGATCTCCATCTTTGAAGCACCGTCGTGATCACCATCGTCACCGGCGCGACACCTTGATCTCCATCGTAGCATCATTGTTGTTACGCCATCTATTGCTTCTACGGCTATCGCTACCGCTTAGTGATAAAGTAAAGCAATTACAGGGCGTTTGCATTTCATACAATAAAGCGACAACCATATGGCTCCTGCCAGTTGCCGAGAACTTCGGTTACAAAACATGATCATCTCATACAATAAAATATAGCATCATGTCTTGACCATATCACATCACAACATGCCCTGCAAAAACAAGTTAGACGTCCTCTACTTTGTTGTTGCAAATTTTACGTGGCTGCTACGGGCTTTAGCAAGAACCGTTCTTACCTACGCATCAAAAACCACAACGATAGTTCGTCAAGTTGGTGCTGTTTTAACCTTCGCAAGGACCGGGTGTAGCCACACTCGATTCAGCTAAAGTGAGAGAGACAGACACCCGCCATCCACCTTTAAGCACGAGTGCTCGTAACGGTGAAACAAGTCTCGCGTAAGCGTACGCGTAATGTCGGTCCGGGCCGCTTCATCTCACAATACCGCCGAACCAAAGTATGACATGCTGGTAAGCAGTATGACTTGTATCGCCCACAACTCACTTGTGTTCTACTCGTGCATATAACATCAACGCATAAAACCTAGGCTCGGATGCCACTGTTGGGGAACGTAGTAATTTTAAAAAATTTCCTACGCACACGCAAGATCATGGTGACGGCATAACAACGAGAGGGGAGAGTGTTCGTCCATGTACCCTCGTAGACCATAAGCGGAAGCGTTAGCACAACACGGTTGATGTAGTCATACGTCTTCACGATCTGACCGATCCAAGCACCGAACGTACGGGGCCTCCGAGTTCAGCACATGTTCAGCTCGATGATGATCTCCGTGCTTCGATCCAGCAAAGCTCCGGAGATGAGTTCCGTTAGCACGACGGCGTGGTGACGATGATGATGCTCTACCGGCGCAGGGATTCGCCTAAACTCCGCGACGATATGACCGAGGTGGAATATGGTGGAAGGGGGCACCGCACACGGCTAAGGAACGATCCGTAGATCAACTTGTGTGTCTACGGGTGCCCCCCCCCCCGCCCCCGTATATAAAGGAGCCAGGGGGAGGAGGCGGCCGGCCAAGGAGGGCGCGCCAAGGGGGGAGTCCTACTCCCACCGGGAGTAGGACTCCCTTCTTTCCAAGTAGGAGTAGGAGAAGGGGGGAAAGAGGAGGAAGAGAGGAAGGAAAGGGGGGGCGCCGCCCCCCTTCCCTTGTCCTATTCGGACTAGGAAGGGGAGGGGCGCGCGGCCCCCTCCTGGCTCCTTCCCTCTTCTCCCTCGAGGCCCATGTAGGCCCAATAACCCCCCGGGGGGTTCCGGTAACCTCCCGGTACTCCGGTAAAATGCCGATTTCACCCGGAACGATTCCGATGTCCAAATATAGGCTTACAATATATCGATCTTTATGTCTCGACCATTTCGAGACTCCTCGCCATGTCCGTGATCACATCCGGGACTCCGAACAAACTTCGGTACATCAAAACTTATAAACTCATAATAAAATTGTCATTGTAACGTTAAGCGTGCGGACCCTACGGGTTCGAGAACTATGTAGACATGACCTAGAACTATTCTCGGTCAATAACCAATAGCGGAACCTGGATGCCCATATTGGTTCCTACATATTCTACGAAGATCTTTATCGGTCAAACCGCATAACAACATACGTTGTTCCCTTTGTCATCGGTATGTTACTTGCCTGAGATTTGATCGTCGGTATCCAATACCTAGTTCAATCTCGTTACTGGCAAGTCTCTTTACTCGTTCTGTAATGCATCATCCCGTAACCAACTCATTGGTCACATTGCTTGCAAGGCTTATAATGATGTGCATTACCGAGAGGGCCCAAAGATACCGACAAAACCTAATCTCGAAATACGCCAACTCAACATGTACCTTCGGAGACACCTGTAGTACTCCTTTATAATCACCCAGTTACGTTGTGATGTTTGGTAGTACCCAAAGTGTTCCTCCGGTAAATGGGAGTTGCATAATTCTCATAGTTACAGGAACATGTATAAGTCATGAAGAAAGCAATAGCAGTATACTAAACGATCAAGTGCTAGGCTAACGGAATGGGTCATGTCAATCACATCATTCTTCTAATGATGTGATCCCACTAATCAAATGACAGCACATGTCTATGGTTAGGAAACATAACCATCTTTGATTAATGAGCTAGTCAAGTAGAGGCATACTAGTGACTATAGGTTTGTCTATTTATTCACACATGTATCATGTTTCCGGTTAATACAATTCTAGCATGAATAATAAACATTTATCATGATATGAGGAAATAAATAATAACTTTATTATTGCCTCTAGGGCATATTTCCTTCACAAACATGCAAAACACTCATCATATCAAAGGTTCAAACATGCTTGCCTGGTTTGGAGTAGTCAGAATCTAGCTCGGCGAAGTTCGCGTCTCCTTTACCTCCTCCGGTATCTACGTATTAAAAGAAAATCGGATACTTCATAAATACCGTGCGTGCACAAAAAAGTATCCTAAATATTTTTCAAATAAATGTGACAAAAACTAGATAGAAAAATAAAGATGACAGAAAAAGATTCAAGTCAAAATCATCTTTTGTTTAAAAGTTATAAGGGTTTTAGTCCAGGGACCTTTCTGTAATGAAACAGAAAGTTTCCAGGGGCTAGATTATAAAAATAGAAAACGTTTCAGTTATGAATACGCCAGTCCAGAGGGGGAAACTTATTTTGCCCGAAGGCGTTTTTGAGAAAACAGTTCGAATAAATAGAATAGAGGCTGACGTGGGGGTCCCACACGTCAGGTTTGAATCTTCAAAACAGAGCGCCTGGCGCCCGAGGGCAGCGGTGGTCGCCGGCGGCGATCCATGACGAGGCAAGGGGGTCGGAGGGTACCTACGGGTTCACGGCGCTCTTCCGCGTCTGTGGGTGGTGGAGTTGGCCGTCGGCGAGCACCACGTCGACGGCGGCCTTAGCTCCGGCGGCGGTGGTTCGGGCGAGGTTGGTCCTCGTCGAGGAGAGCTGCAGGCGTCGAATTGGGGCTCGGGTTAGAGTATCGGGTGTAGTAGGGGACGACTAGCACGGTCTGGGAGGCGGGGGTGGTCTCACCAGAGTGAATCGCGCCGGGGCCCGAAGCGGATCGGGGCGGCCGGAGACGGAGAAGAAGACCTCCTCGAGGTCCCCCTAGTGGCTGGGCATGGCTCTGAAGAGGTGGAGGGGTGATGCCTGGTCGAGAACGAGCTCGAGGCCCCCTTTTATAGCCGGCCCAAGGCGGTGCCCGAGAACGGGATAACTCCGGCGATGATTACGACGATGCAGAGGTTGCATGGGCGATTTAGGTGCTTGGGCAGCTTCGTGATGGTCCACTGGTTCCACTCAAACGCATATCTTGGTTGGATCTGACCTGCTCCATGGTCTCGATGGAATGGAGCTTCGCGGGCCCGGCGGCGGCAGAGAGCGCGCCCTGTGCTCGCCAGGCCACGGCGATGGTGCTGCAGCGTGCGCAGAGGAGGGGATGGCCACGCGGAGGCTCCGGGTGGCTTGGGCAGTGCTGGACGGCGCTGAAAGGCAGGGCCGTCCACTGTTGGCCGCCACGGGTGGCTCTGCCATCGCGGAAGAGGCCGGCGCAGGCGAGGCACGTTGCCACCGACGCCCGCGCCCGGCCAAGCGACCTTGCGGCGCTCTGGATAAGGAGGAGGAGCAGTGAGCTAGAGGCCAGCGTGAGCACTGGCGAGATCGATGCCCAGCTCTGAAGAAAACGACGCTGTCGTCGGAATTTAAACACTGAACTCTGAACATGAACAGCAACAATGCCTGTCAACTGTTCGATGAAATGTTTTTGGCATGAGGGAAAAATTTTCTGGAGCTGTTCTTCGGTGAGGTGACCTCTATATGCATCTGGGGGTTGCCTGATTTTTGTCAGAATTTTTGGAAAAGGGAAAATATGAATTTCACCAAAAATGGCAATTCTGGTCCAAACTTGCAGTGGGCAAATTTTGAAAATTTTGAACTGAGGACAAGAGGATCTTGATGGGTCTAGGTTGAGGGTACTAAGGACTAGTCAGAGGAGTTTGTTTGGGACCAAATCTCAAAAGGAAACTTGTAGTTCCTTTGTAAGTCACCTAGGTCCAAAATAAATCATAGAAATAGTTTTGAGGGAAAAATAAATAAAATAAAAATCAAAATTGGTTTGAAACTTGCTGGAGGTGGGAGTCTTGACTTGATCCAAGGCAGGGATGTTTGGAAGGCAATGTCAATAGGTGACATGGCAAAAAAGGAATTTTTTTGAATGGGGAAAAGAATAAACCCATAATCCCTAGGGTTTCTTTTTAACAGAAGGAATTTCAAGAACTTTCAAAAATAAATTTGTGTAGAGTCAAGACAAAATGAAAAGCTCTCAAGACAAAAAATCAAGGTTGAGAAGAGCACCAAAAATATTTGTCATAAAAGTTTTGAGAAGGAGAGGTTTTAAGAAAAATTTTAAATAGCCTCCTTCAAATCAAATAAAGATTTTGATAAAAACCAAATCAAAATTTTTGGAGTGTCACACGGTCTTTCCATTTGGCACTGAAGCCAAGTCATTGGAGAAGTTCAAGCAAATATTCCCTAGAAACACTATCGAAGGCCCTAACTATATCAAGTCTCAACATAAGAGACATAGTTTACTTCCTAGTCAGCGGTCTCACGCAGTTTTGGACGTAGAGATAACTATCGTGGATGCACTTCCATCTGAGGAACGTCGTCCGCGTCGGTGAGATTATGGTGTCGATGACGGCCGCCAGTTTGATGGAGAATGCTTTGGTGATTAGTTTGGTGGCATAATGAACTAGGCTAACCAGTCAAAAATCCGCCATGCATGTGGCACCGTCCTTGTTTGACACTAAAGCCAGCATTGCAGTGTTAAGGGCACCAAAATCCCACCCCCCCCCCCCGGTCAGCCTGAAGAAATGATGGAAGACGGACATGACATCACTCTTGATGATTGACTAGCAGGTATGAAAAAAGGCACCGTTGAAATTGTCCGGGCGGAAGACACCATGATCGGACTCCACACATCGTCCCCATTGAATGGGTTATCCGGACCTCCTGGAGGAATTGTCACTCAAGGGTGTACTGACGGGGTTTTTTGGTTCCTAGAACCTGACTGAAATGGCTATGGATTATCTCCTCCTTGTCTGCCTGAGTTGTGGCGGTGTTGTTGTCCTTTTGAATGGAGTGAATGAATTCTTTCACCTTCTGAAACATAATTTGGTGTAAAAAACACTTTGTGGTCGCGTCCCTGGCCCTTAACCTAGTGATCCTCGAGGCTTTGCCTTTTCCAGGAATGCTCAATTAACGCCAATGCATAACCCTTTGCTTTAGCATCCTTCGGGGATGGCTTGCGTCGAGGCATCTGAATTCCTTTGTATTTAGACCTTTTTTCGAGAAAAAGACGTGCTTTGATTTTATTTTAGAGAAAAAGTAAATTACACCATGCTGATTGCTTTTTTTTGAGCAACAATACAGACACAAGCGCTCATATACACGCGCATACACTCACCCCTATGAACGCACACACGCACACCCTACCCCTATGAGCACCTCCGAGAGACTGAGCCGGCATATCATCTTGAGATTTACGAAGTCACCGTAGGCGCCTCGTCGTCGACGGGAACGTCTCCTCCCACTGAAAGTGCATCGCCGGAAATCCTGAAATAAATTCAGGAATAATGCGAGCACCAGGATTTGAAACCTGGTGGGTTGGGGATACCACTGTCCACCTAACCAACTCAACTACAGGTTGATTCGCACCGTGCTGATTGTTAGTAATACTCTTTTTCATGGATACTGATTGTATTTTATCAGTCATCACTCATCAGTTATGCTTCGTCTGTGAAAAGAGATAATTGCATCTATAGTCCTCGTACTCGCTGGCTACGTCCACTTCAGTCCTGGTACTTGCGTATTGCATCGATACGGTCCCGGTACATGAAAATACGTCGTCAATACGGTCCCTGAGCTTGAAACGCCAGTCCTGGCTCTACACGTGCACGACGTACACCGTACTCCGCTGTATGCCACGTCAGCCTGGGACCCACCAGTCAGCTCGGACCCACCCGTGGGAGTGGATAAGGCTGTAGCCATTACGTCGTGGGGCAAAAAATCCCCAATTCCGCTCCCGCAATCCCTAGCATCTCGTCACCCAAATCCTCCGATGGGCGGCGCGAGCGTCACCTCCACCACCCTGTCCGCCGGTTCGGAGAGCGAAGACGGCGGCACCTTCTCTGCGGCGCTCATCCCCGGAGGTGGATCGAGTCGCAGCTTGCTGGCGCGGGCTTATCCGCAGGAGATTTGGCGTCGGGGCGAGCCTTGTCTCCGGCCGGAGAGGAGCCATGTCATGCTAACGCGCACTCCATCCATGGATGCGTTTGAGGCTCGCCACCGCGGGCTCGTCCTACTGGCCACTGCTGTAGGAGATGGCGAGGAGGCTCTGACGCCGGCCGCACTGTTGGCCGCCATCCAGGAGCGCTTTGCCGTGCTGCCGTCGGAGTTGAGCATCGAGGTGGCCTGCCCCCCTCATGACATGTGGCTGTTGTTCTCAACGGAGGAGAAGTGCACGGTGGTGCTCCAATCGTCGATGAAGTTGAGGTGTTGCCGCCGGTGGATCAAGTTTGAGCGCTGGGTAAGAGAGATTCGCGGCACTCCGGCTGCTCTGGAGTACAAGTGCAAGCTTAGTTTCGAAGGCCTTCCCGATCAGGCGTGGTCGAAGCAGTCAGTGAAAGGCCTGCTGAAGGACTTGGGCGGAGAGCTGATAGAGATCATACCGCCGAAGAATCGGCGTGAGCTGGAGGTAATGGCGTGGCTCCGTGACCCATCTAAAGTTGGCAAAGTGGTGGACGTGGAGATACCCGAGCCTATGCTGGCATTGTGCACAGATCCTCCTCCACAGTCGCTTGAAGAGTTCGTCGACCGTGAAATGGCCTCGTCCTACGGTCCTTCGTCGCCGAGGAAGAAGAAGACTCTGCTGTATCCTGTGATCTGTCACATGAAGGAGGTGACTGATTGTGGTCCGCTGCTCGTCGAAGGCCTGCCTGATGCATGGCTGCCGAATGAAGGGGAGGACCTGACTCGCAAGCACCGATTCAGCACTGTGCTTGGCCAAATCAATGGCAGTATCTGTGATTTCTAAGGTGTAAAAGAGTCTGAACCACTATCTATGTCTCAAATGTAGTCTGTGAACCACCATCTATTTTAAGTGTGTCTTTTGTGAACTTGGTATCTAATATTCAGTAACTGTGAGACTATGTAAGACTATCTATGTATTGTTGAGATGATCTTCTAATATTGTACCTGTTGTGTCATTATGTGTTGTGTGAAATATTAGATGATCTGGAGTACAAAATGTGTTGTATCTTACAAGTACATTACATACAAAAAGTTACTGATCTGGAGCATGATCATGAACACAATCTGCATATATAAGTTGGAGTACATAATCTGCATATATAAGGTGGAGTACAGAATCTGCATATATAAGGTGGAGTACATTCCATACTAAAAGTTACTGATCTGGTGGTAACAACACAAAATACATGATCTGGAGCATGATCATGAACAGAACATGTTTGTTAACATGTTCCACATCTGATCATAAGCAGAACACACAAAAAAACCATCTACTTTCCTCCAGCTTGACCTGCATGTCTCCTGTCCTACCTTAGTTCATCGAACATGCTAACTTTTCTAGGTTTTTTAAATCCTCTCATGTTGTTACTCGAACTTGGTGCACTTGAAGTTCCACTTCTCTTCATTTGTGATGGTTTGGACTGACATGCAAGCATCCTATGTTCCTCTGCCATTGCTTCTCTGATTTGTTGGGCTTCCTTCTTGTTTCTCTCTTGCACACATGCCTCAGATCTTGTTTCTTCCTCTTGGTTTCTGTTGTGCTCCCAAGCTTCCTGCCTTGATGCCTCCTGTGTTTGGAGAAATAATTGCCTTCTTTCCAACTCTTCAGCTTGATTTATAAGGAACATTGCCTCCTCTGCATCATATGCAGTCCTACAAAGTCTTTTCTTCTCCTCAGCTATTCTTTTCTTCTCCTACAGAAGAGAACAACTGCCCTGCATGGAACTTAGGTTCATGCATGTCTGCTGCTGTGAAAGACTTGAAATTGAATTTCATCTCATCCTCATCTGAATCTGGAGCATTTAATTCCTCATCTTCTGAGTTGCAATCCTCAACCACCTTCTTCCCTTTCTTGTCATGCATTGGTTGCAACTCCTCCTGTAACAGATCATCATCTCCATCCTCCAAGTCATAGTCACTATCCACAATCTCAGGTACATAATCACTGTCTGAGGAATCTGAGTCTGCGTATTGTTCTTCCTCCTCTTCTGTTTTTCTTCCCCTTGGTCTCAACTTCACATAGAACTGTTGAGTGCTTTCAATTTCAACACTTTCATCCACAACACCACAAGAAACATTGCTCTCACAGGGATCTTTGTTCTCAGTTGCATTCATTTCCTTCTTCCTTGGGCTGAAAACAGGAGGGATTTGTGCTGCTGGATTAGCCACAACATCATCCCATTCTGCTCCTCCTCCAGAAATGTGGCTATCTAAATGATCCAGGTATATCATTTGAAAGTGGTGCCCTAGATTTATCTTTAGATACATACAGTCCACATCAGTATCATTAGCCAAAAGCCGTGCGCCACCTTCATTAAGCTGACAACCAGGGGGCAACCAATAGATATCTATTCTACCTGACATTTCATAACCCAATTCCTCGACTATTTCTTCAAACATGCTGAAATAGGTGATGTCCTTATGACAGTAATCAAAGCAAACCTTATGGCCATCCAGATAGCACCTATTCTGCCCACTCCCAAAGAAAAAGCCTCCATGGATCACCTCAACAGTGAAATATCCACTTTCTCTATCTGAAAAACAATAAGAACATCAATTATTAACTGAACATTAAGAATATAAATAACTCAAACCCTAGAATAATTTCTGCAAATTTGCATACAGTCCACATATTCATAGAATTAGCATGGGCAAAACGGCCTAATCACAGCAAATAAACATTTTTTCACCCCAATTGTACATCAAATCGACCAAAGAACACTGGGTACTGACGTACCGTACGCCGGAGCCGCCTCGCCGTCGGGCCGCCGTCGCCGGACCTGCATCGCCGCCAAACTGCGTTGACTCCTTTCACCGGGCGTCCAACTTGCTTCAGCCGCCGCACGCAATACGAACAAAGGGCGCACGATACGCCGATCATCCGCCGCCGCACACCATGGCCGCTAGGGTTGCTCTCTGCTCGCACTCCTCTGTTTAGCGTGGGGGGGGAGAGAACAGGGGAGATCGAGACGAGAACAGGGGGCAATTTGCGAAATAACAGGTGGGGCTAGAGCTGACTGGTGGGTCCGAGCTGACTGGTGGGTCCCGGGCTGACGTGGCATACAGCGGAGTACGGTGTACGTCGTGCACGTGTAGAGCCAGGACTGGCGTTTCAAGCTCAGGGACCGTATTGACGACGTATTTTCATGTACCGGGACCGTATCGATGCAATACGCAAGTACGAGGACTGAAGTGGACGTAGCCAGCGAGTACGAGGACTATAGATGCAATTATCTCTCTGTAAAAAAGGAGCGAAGAATCCCCGAGAAAAAAAAAACAAAGAACAAGGAGCGAAGAACGTTGAGAGAAGACCATCTTGGCTTCGCTGGCGTTCTGGGTTTCTCTGTTCGTGGCCAACTGCCGCAGGAGGCCAGAACCCCCGCCGCTTCCCCGCTCCCTACTCCAGCGCCCCTGCCCGGAAATACCTCTCCTCGCCGTCGCCGTCGCCGGCGCCGGAGAGAGGAGTACAGGACAGTCCTCCCTGCATCCGCCGAAGCCGCGCCACCTCGAAGGCGAAGGTACCACTCTCTCCGCATCTCTCGATAGGGTGGGGTGGGGTGGGCAGTACTGATAGCCCCAATTCGATACCGTATCCTCTACTGCTACGCGAACCCTAACGTAGCTTGCTAGGCTGTTCCGATTCGGCAACGATGAGGCACTTCGATCCATTCATCCATTCGCCCGCGAATTCGATTCGATTGTTCCCAGCGCTCTGTTGGTTCAACTTACCCTCACGCCCCGATTTCAGCCCACTATTAATTTGGCTAATTTTCTCGCGGGGTGTTAATTTGGCTGATTAATTAATGGCTATGTATGCAGATCAACAGCTTCGTCCTTCTGGTGGAGACCTGATACTGTCGCCAAGGCTGAGGGTTCACTGAAGAAATTAGGTTTGAGCAACCTGATCACAGAGAATCAATGTCTGAGTTTCTGGAACTCGAGGCCCGGGATGGGGTAAGGATGACCTGGAACGTGATACCCGGCACCAAGCAGGACGCTGCTAGCTGCGTCGTCCCTGTCTCGGCCATATACACTCCTCTGAACCCCAACCCTGCCATTCCTGTTCTTCCTTATGCCCCACTCCGCTGCCGCATCTGCCGCTCCATCCTCAACCCCTTCTCGGTCGCCGACTTCGGTTCAAAGATGTGGCTCTGCCCATTCTGCTTCCAGCGCAACCACTTCCCCCAGCAGTACTCCGCTATTTCGCAAAGCAACCTACCTACCGAACTGTATCCTGAATGTTGTACTGTGGAGTACATGGCCACTGCCGAAACAGGTCCTGTGTCGCCACCAGTCTTCCTCTTTGTTGTTGACACTTGCATGATCGAGGAGGAAATCGGCTATTTGAAGTCCGCTCTGGCGCAAGCAGTTGAGCTGTTGCCGGACCAATCCCTCGTCGGATTCATTACTTTCGGGACATATGTGCAGGTTATATTCACCTTTCCTTCATAAATGTTTCACTTTTTATTAGTCTTCTGGACAAAAAAAATGATATGAATACATGTTGACTCGTGTAGGTGCATGAATTGGGTTTTGGCTTGTTGCCTAAGTCACATGTGTTCAAGGGGACAAAGGAGATTAAGAAGGATCAAATTCTTGAGCAAATGGGTTTCCTTACAGGGAAAACAAAACCCACAACAGGTGTGATCACCGGCGCAAGGGATGGTGTTTCAGCAGAAAGTATTGGTAGGTACCTGTTGCCTGCTTCGGAGTGTGAGTTTATGTTGAATTCAGTTAAGAACTCTCCTTTCATTAAAAGAAGACATGATAAGTTTGTCCAGGAACTTGGACAAAACTTTAGGTCTCTAGTGCACCGCGATACTATTATTTTTTAATTGCAGAGGCAAAATTCAATTGCATTTTGTTGATGCTGGTTTTCTATTTCTTTAGCTTATAGAAGAACTGCAAAAGGACCCGTGGCCGGTTTGTGCTGATCAGCGAGCATCAAGATGTACTGGAGCTGCGTTAAGTGTTGCAGCCAGCCTCTTGGGGATTTGTGTGCCTGGATCAGGTGGTAGAATTATGGCATTTATAGGTGGCCCATCTACAGAGGGACTTGGTTCTGTAAGTAATTTCTCTAATGAATATCAGAGAAATCACATCTTATTTTCGACTTTACTGATCCCCCGCCCCTCCCCGGTGCTCTGATCACGCACCCACGGTGATAAGAACAAACATGTCTCTGGCTTTCTATTCCCAACAATAATTATGCAACATTTCTTAGCATGCTGTGGGGTATTTCTAACACCCCTGCCCAATTCGCCTCCTGTTCTTGCTAATAGTGGTGAGTTTAGTCCCAAAATTGGCTAGCCTAGTTGTGTTGGGAGTTAGAAGTGGGATATAGACTATGGACAACACCATACTGAGTTACCAGCTTGGTTGATACTTTTAGTGGCAAACTAAGATGAAAGCCTTTTCTGATATGTCATGGGCATACGTAGGTATTACATAGTATTTGGAGTTCATGTGAGGAAAGTTTGTGGGTTTGCTCACTTGCTCTGTGCTTTGCAATTCCATAGATGTTTCGTATGTATTCTGTGTAGTGAAGCCGACCTGACTTTTCTACTTAAATTAGCTCATAACTCATTAAAAATCATGATCCCTTTTCTGATAAAGTAAGTTCCACCGAATAATAATATGCACATTTGTCATGATGATACTCCAGTGTGGAGATTGATTACTTCTTTTGTCGAGTTAGGTTTTCCTTTGGAAATAGCATGATACATTATTGTATTCTAATAGTTTTTTTTTTGCAAAATGTCAGATAATATCTAAGCCGTTATCTGATCCAATTCGTTCGCACAAAGATCTTGATAAAGGTTCTGCTCCACTTTATAACAAAGCCGTTAAATTCTACGAGGAGATTGGAAATCAACTCGTGCATCAAGGGCATGTGCTTGATCTATTTGCATGTGCACTTGACCAGGTTTGTCCCCTGCCCCTTGTTGTATAGATTATTCATATCACCTCTTGCCTCTTGGTCAAGGATCAGGCATTAGCTTGTTTAATTGGGATATTGTTCACGTGAACCAGTGTTGCTGTATATCATTCATAGACCTCATAAGCATGTTTGTCTCACCATAATGTGAAAAATATTAGTTCAAGCATTTATCATCTCGCAACTATCTGTGCAAGCATTTATTTTCTTGGAAGTTCCATGATTGTAAGATACTGTTATTTCAGAATTCAGAGTGGATGTACATATTATCATAATGTAAACTTCTCTTAACCTGATTTAGTAGGAATTTTGGCTAATTTTATCAGCTAATGAAATACAGAGAGGAATGGTGACCTATTGTGAGTATTAGTTGACAACTCAGTGATAATGTGCAAGCCGTCTTCTTTTGATAACTATCTGAAGTGCGCATGCTAAGGTTTTTAAGGCGCTTAGGCGTCATAAGACGATCAACCTAAGCGCCTAAGGCGGAGAAAATGCTAAGGCACTGCCAGGGCGCGCCTTACTCCCTAAGCGTCCATAAGGCGACGCCTTAAAAACATGGGCATATGCAATACGATTTATCAAAAAGAAAAGTATAAGAACGAATGTTAATTCAAAAACTATTGTTAGTTAGCACATCAGCGCACACCGTTGTCTTATGCGTTATCTTCTGATGTCTATGCACGGTTGCCATGATATGGTTAATAATATATTTTATTCCTCAGGTTGGTGTTGCTGAGATGAAGGTTGCAGTGGAGAGAACTGGGGGAATAGTTGTGCTTGCAGAAAGTTTTGGCCATTCTGTTTTTAAAGATTCACTTAGACGCATTTTTCAGTCAAGCGATAGTGACCTTGGTGGCTTATCGTTCAAGTAAGATACTTTTCTGCCTGCTTAGTTTAGCTGCATTGCTACTTTGCTAGTTCTAGCATGTTTACGTTTGTCTCGTCTTCTCTGCAAATGTAATTACGGATTTGCTTTGAGTTCTGTTTTTGCTGCCAAAAAAAAAAGATCGGGGTATCAGGTCCGGAATGATGATATACGTGGTAGAGTTGGGGTAGCACTGATTGAAGAGAAGCTTGTCCAACATCGTCTGAGATGGTTTGGGCATATACAATGCCGGCCTCCAGAAATGCGAGTGCATAGCGGACGGTTAAAGTGTGCTGATAATGTCAAGAGAGGTCGTGGTAGACCAAACTTGACACGGGAGGAGTCCGCAAAGAGAGATCTGAGGGACTGGAATATCACCAAAGAACTAGGCATGGACAGGGGTACGTGGAAGTTAGCTATCCACGTGCCCAATTTGAAAGGCTTTGTTGTTGTCTGTTTTTGCTGCAACCTCAGAAGCGTGATATTGTTACTTGCTGCTTTTAGCTTATTTTCAAAGGCATCTATGATGATCAGAGAAACTGCAGATAAGTTTAGTGCTATCCGGTACTGATTAAGTGATCTTGAACTTGGATGTACTAATTGACTATGCCTCTTGAGGCACAAGTGTTTGTGTTATACTTTTCCTAATCATCCTCATAGGTTTGTTTTAGGTGAAATGGCTGTTTCAAGGGTGTAAAATACGTTCATGTCATCCAGTGACCTGCTGTAGTACAGCCTTGTTATTGAGTTGTCTGATTTCTGTATTTAAAATATTTTTGCAGTGGCATATTTGAGATCAACTGCTCCAAGGATGTCAAAATTCAAGGCATCATTGGACCTTGTACTTCCCTGGAGAAGGTATAGTATGTGCTTAGTTACATGTTGATGTTTCAGAATGATGATTGTATGCTATACTTAGTCTTTTGGCATGTTGCTGCTTCTGCAGAAAGGTCCTCTATCCTCAGATACAGTTGTAGGTCAGGGGAACACTAGCGCTTGGAGGATGTGTGGTCTAGATAGGAAAACATCACTATGCCTATTATTTGATATGGCCAAAAAAGATGCCCCGGACGCAATTGGTCAATCACAAAATAATCTGTTCTACTTCCAATTCTTAACCTAGTATGGAATCTGCTCCCCCTCCCATCTCTTTTATAAACAATTGATATTGTTGGAGAAGTATATATTTCTAACCTGGAGATGCCACATGCAGTTATCAGCATCATGATGGGCAAATGAGATTGCGATCGACTACAATTTCAAGAAGATGGGTTGCTGGTTCTGGCAGTGTGCAGGTAAGTTTTACCTTTGTTCCCCTTGATGAGTGTTCTTTCCTTTTAAATGTTTTTCTCCTTCCATTTGTACCCATTTTTCAGTAATAGTTGAGCTGAACAATTGTGTTTAGCCAATGTCTGTGTGTTACCCAGTGTTTTAGTGCTTGCACAGACTTTTTAGGAAAAATCAATGTAATATTGTTGCTTATTGGACTAGTACATGTGCTGTAGGAGTTAATAACTGGCTTTGACCAAGAGGCAGCAGCAGCAGTCATGGCACGCTTGGTCTCATTTAAGATGGAAGCTGAGGTACTTTCTGATAGTCTGTTTACTTCTCATAAATTGTTTCAATATACTTAATGGCCCATGACAGACCCATCTTTTTATGTTTTAGAGATGGAATATAACATCATAAAAATTTGGAAGCACGAAATTCCTGCCTTGTATATCTTTTGTTTATGTGATATGTACACAACAGCCTTCCTTTCCTGTTGAGATCTTTGCAGCATAATTTACAGTTCCTGGAGAAAAAGTGTGAAGTCCAGTTTGATTATTTTATTCTGATTCAGTTCCTGTACATTCCTTAGACGTCTTGCATTTTTCCTTGTTCTATTTGTTGAAGCAAGCATGATGGAAAAAAGGTGAAACCTTTTCTTGCCCGATCATGCAATATTGCAATCAAATGTCCAGTAAACTCTGCCCGTGTCTGGCACCCATTTCTGCCTTTTTAGATGATTTTTTTTACCATTTCTGCTTCTCGATAGCACATCTACAGTACTTTGGCATGTACTAATGATGTATGAAGGTTAACTTGAGCCACATGTTTTGAGCGTTTTTTCACATTCGGAACCGCCATCACAAGATGGTCATGCAATATGGTTTGAAGATGATTAGGGCGTTGAATGGGCCTCTTGAGTACCGAAGTACAGAGTTCGTTGGGAGTTAGAATTTAAAATAGCTAGTTGCTTTGTTTGCTGAGTTTATTTCCTTGGAGATGTATTCTGTATATTAGAGGCAAGTTACCTAGAGATAAGACTTTGGATTTGATTGAACTGATAGAGATTTGAGTTGTGTATTGGGTCATAGGGATAAGAGCTCACGACTGAGGCAAGTCGAGTCATGCCTATAAAATACTATGTGCTTGAACACGTGGGATCAAGAGAAAGGAATTAAGTATCTCCCATTAAAGTTCATCTTCCAAGTCTATCTCCCTTTTACAATGCCTAATCCCCTTCAATCCATTCTGTATTGCCATCTTCTGCATGGTAGTTGCCTTGATGTGTACCAATGTTCGTAACACCACAGCATCTGCGAGTTAGTTTAATCCATAGAATTTGATATTATTGGAGTAAATTTAGCAAAACTCCATGGCTAATCACAAAACAACAGTAAACCATTTTGCAGAACCACATAATTAGGGATCATTTAAATCACAAAATTATGGGTTTTAGAATGGGTCCACACATCATACTCACAGAATCATGGACCAGTCCCATGCTGGAAATTCTTGTGTTGGATCGGTGGTCAAGTGATTTGACGTCTTGCGTGGAGTCCAGGATTTGTAACTGTGACCTGTGGGCTCCGGTTGTGAAATTGGTCAGTCAATTTGTAGTTTTGCACTAGTTTGTACATTTATCTTTGGTTTTGTGAAACAATTATTCCGTATATTCATTAGTTGGAGGCGATACATTAGTCTGAGAAAGAGAACAATTTTATAAATTATCTCATTAGTTGAGGATGTGAAGAAAATTGAAATCATCGCGTTAGGAGGATCAAAAGGCCTACACTAGATGGCACACTAGATCGGTACATTGAAATTATAATGGTTGTGCTTCTCCTTTGAACTACCTTTTCTCAATAACATGCCATATATGCTATCTTTGAAACGTAATCATTAAGAGGAAACCTTTTATAAATTGCATAGGAAACAAACCATGACCATAAAGGAAATAGTTTGCTGCTCAAGGACTCCTTGAATAGTTTCATTAATAATTAACTCGACTCTTCCTGTGTGTAAGGTCTGTTATATTCATTTTTATAGCATGTTCTTGGTGTTTTTTTCAGGTTGATTTTGATCCAGTAAGATGGCTTGACCGAGCATTGATTAGTTTATGTTCGAAATTTGGAGACTATCAGAAGGAAGCACCTTCATCTTTCAGTTTGTCCCCACGTCTATCAATTTTTCCACAGTTTATTTTTAATTTGAGACGTTCTCAGTTTATTCAGGTAAAACATTTTTTCTGTCCTAATTCAGTGAGTCATGCTGATCAACAGATCAAGCGAATTAAATTTCTCTTTGCTGCTAATTAACTACTACATGCAGGTTTTCAACAATAGTCCAGATGAAACTGCATATTTCAGGATGATGTTAAACAGAGAAAATGTAGCAAATGCAGTTGTGAAGATCCAGCCATCACTTATATCATATTCATTTCAGTCAGGTCCTGAGCCTGTTCTATTGGATGTAAGCGCAATTGCTGGTGACAGGATACTTTTGTTGGATTCTTATTTTACCGTTGTCATATTCCATGGGATAACGATCGCACAGTAGCGGAAGGCTGGTTACCAAAATCAAGAAGGCCACGAGGTAATGTTTTGTCGGCCAAAAACCGTGATAACACTAAATATTATTATTTTTCGACTCCATGTTGGCTTTCTTGTAAGTTTATGGAGAACTTATCTGTATTTGATTTGAAATAAAAAGAATTCATAGAAAATATCAATGCTCTATATTTTGCATTTTTTGGTTTTCTCTTTTGAGTTCTCGCATGTTGTTGTCGAAAAATCATGTATAACCCTGTATTATGTTCAGATGTTTGCCCAGTTGTTGCAAGCCCCACAGGAGGAAGCTGATTCAATAATCAAGGAGCGCTTTCCTGTGCCTCGTTTGGTTGTGTGCGATCAATATGGTTCTCAGGTTATTATTTTCTATTTAATCTGTCAGTACACTCTGCATCAGAACTCTTAGGAGTATGCATCCGGTGCCTGTATACTCGGTAGTCAGGAGCAGTTCCTCAATCTGCAGTGACAGTAGCAACTGCAGGGGATCCCGTTAAGATATAAATTTGAACAAATGCAACAATCTTGAACTGGAAGGTCAAAATTTGTGCCGAGAATTGCAATCAAGTCACCAGTGATCAGTTATTAATTTTGGAGTAAACTAAAAAAATGATCAGCACTTCCATATAATTTGTTGTCTAATGCTTTATTTTATGGAAATTGCAGGCTCGATTCTTGCTGGCAAAGCTGAACCCATCTGTGACATATGACTCCGACAGTCCTCCGCCTCCTGGGGGGGATATGATATTCACAGATGATGCGAGCTTCCAGGTCTTCATGGAGCATCTCCAGCGGTTGGCAGTTCAGTAGAGCATGGACGTGCAGTAGTTTTGCACCAATGGCCTCTTCTCTCATGTACAGCAAAGAAAACCTTTTCGTGTGTATCGCTCTTATACCGGTTGCCACGTACTGTAGGCCAGCATACCGCTTTTACCTCCGCATCTGTACATTGCCATGGACTGTAAGGTTTATGTCGTTTAGCCCGAGATGGAACATTCATAAATTGTGTTGTTAGCTCAACATATGGTTGATCATTGCTTACACCAAAGAAGATTGCCATCGTCTGGGTGTTCAAGCGTACTGGTGAAGAGGAGTTTTTAAGTCTCATGTGTGGCTAGCGATGGCGTGGTTGCTGCGTCTACTAGATTTATTGATAGCAGGTGTTTGCTCCAAAAATGTGTGACAATTGATGTTATGGTGGTGGTTTATTGGTTGATGGAAGCAAGCGTAATTATATTTTTTTTCTTCATTGGTCAATACCTGAATGTCGTCCTTCTGGACACACATTGGGCATGTGGTTTTCTTTTTCAAATTCTTTTTTGCATTTTTCTCTGCATTTTCCTCTTTTCATTTGAATTTCTTCAAACTGCCAAATTTAAATTCACAGAAAGACAAGGTTTTCCGAGAGAACCTTGTACTAAGATAAGAGTTGGCCATTGATATATGGTATAAACATAACCACCTTAATGAATTAACTGACTTGTTTTACTTATTAAAATAAAAATCTTAAAAATCTAAAATTTGACCTGTTAGCAACATGCACACGTGTATTGGTCCAAATGCGGCATAAATTTAGACGGCCACGATGGCACGACCTAATGATAATGCAGTGGCATGGCATAACATGGTTCTTTGTTGTTGTCGGAGGAAGAGGAGTCTGAAGATATTGACCTTGCATTCAATATTACTCACTAGTGCCAACACGTAACTGAAGATAAGTGCGCAGGGAGGCAAACGGTGCAGCGCATGAACTGGCCAGCTTGGCAAAATATGCTGAACCGGGCATTTGGGCAGATGATATTACCCTGATATTGCCCTTCCCCCCATGTACTGTACCTCTTCTCCTAAAAGATATTACCCTGATTAGCAATGAATAGAGGTACTTTGGGTGTCAAAAAAAAATGTAACATGGCCTGCTGCGTCGACTCACATTTTAAGGTGTGCACTGAGTTCACAGAATTTATTTCTTTTAGAGAAAAACGAATGCACACTACCGAACTTTATATACTGTGCTGTTGCCCACAAACACTTCCTGGGAGCAATGCAAAATGCTAGATTATGAATCGTTCAAAAAATTCAGAATGCACACTTCCTAGGAGAGCAATACAAAATGCTAGAAGACATGAATCTTTCTTAGAAAGTTCAAAAAATGCAGGAAGCTATTTGAAACTTTCTCGTTCTTCGTATTCTTTCGCTTCCAGTATAGAGGATGGTGGGTGGAATATATGTGAAGTACTTAAATTACATAATCGCTATCATTTTCAGTTTGCAACTTCTTTGTCCTACCTCATCAGAACTCATCCCACCAGCATGAAAAAGGAAAAAGTATACTTAATCAGTCATCTGCCATAAGCGTTCTTGTTTGTCCGAAGAAAAATTATCTGGACCGTCGATGCATCTCAGTGGAAAATAGCATCTGTGACTACAATTCTCTGCCCTTCCCACCTGAGCCATGAAACAAATTTCTATGCCAATCAACTTAGAATGGTATTCTCCTGTAGTATGGAAACCATTATTCCTCACCGATCACCGATCTTCGTCCAGTACCCGTGCCATACACCCACCACTTTGGTTTTTGTTCGGCAGAAGTCTGAACATTACAATCCTAATACCATAGAAACTAGGTATTACATTATTTTCTGGAGCATTGTTTTCAATCTCTTCTGCAGCTCTAATGTAACATCACATTCCAATAATGCAACTGTTCATCACATTTTAATTGGGCGGCCTTCCCCATTGTACAGTTAACAAGGTGAAAAAATTTCCCGTCATAAAAAAACAAGGTGAAAAAATTATCAGAAAACAGAACATTTGTCCTCAGTTTATCACGAGCCTGTGATAAAGCCTAATTCGATATCCAAAGAATTATGTGATATTGGGAAGAGAACATGTGTAAATAGCTGATTACAAACAGTCTAACCTAAAAAACTTGCATCTAGCTTGCTACCTCATGATGGCTCTTCTTTCTCTACTGGTACAAACTAAGCTGTGCCCAGCCGTCTTCTTGAGTTCCATCTCCTTCATGGTCCTCCTCGTCCTCTCCGCGTCTTCCAGCATTCCAGCCTCGAAGTACATGTTCGCCATCAAAACGTAGAACGTGACGTCATTAGAGCCCGACTGGAAGAGATCCTTGGCAACAAATTCAGCCAGCTCCAGGTTGCCATGAAGCCTGCAACCGCCGAGGAACGCGCCCCAAATGCACTTGTCTGGTTGCATCGACATTCCCCTGATGATTTCATACGCTTCAACAAGTCTACCGGCACGTCCAAGTGTTGGTGATATATGGTAGTCCGTGACAATGCTGTTGAAAATCGCCAGCCCTTCATCAACAAGGCCAGAGTGGCCACACGCCACTAGAACCGCGGTCAATGTGAAGGAATTAGGCTTTATCCCTTGATCTTTCATCGCAGAGAACAGACTGAGAGCCTCTTCAGGCTCACCATGGTTGGCATATGCACTGATCATGGCGCTCCATGACACAACACCAGGCTCACGCAAACCTTCGAAAGCCTGCCTTGCGCAAGCAATCTCACCGCATTTTGCGTACATGTCCACAAGAACATTGCCGATCCTCGCACCAGTGTCGAGCCCACGACTCCTAGCAAGCTCGTGCACCCACTTCCCTGTCTCAAGGGCTCCCGTGCGTGCGGAAGCTGACAGCACACTGACCAGAGTGACAGTGTCAAACCCCACCTTCTCACTAAGCATCCTGTGGAAGAGCTTGATCGCCCGGACCCCATCACCATTCTGCTCATACATGGCAACCATCGTGTTCCGGGACACCACAGTGCGCGCAGCCATTCCATCAAACAACTCTTTTGCCGACGCGATGCTCCCGCACTTCCCATACATTGCGATGAGCGCGTTCACCAGCGGCAGATTCGCATCGAACCCCAGCTTGACCACGAACCCATGAACCATCTCCCCGGCAGCAAGACATTCCTGCCCCTGCAGGCACGGCAGGAAACTGATCAGAGTGATCTCGTTCGGGAGCATGCCCTGGGCAACCATCGTGCCAAACACCGCGACCGCCTGGCCGAACAAGCAGTTCTGCGCGTAGCCCGCGACCATGGCCGTCCACGAGACGACCGTGCGGGCACCGGCGGCGGCTGTCAAGAACACCTGCTCCGCGTCCGCCACCTCCCCCTCCTGGCAGTACATAGCGATGAGCGCGCTGTGCACGAAGCCGTCCCCGGCGAGTGCGAACCTCACCGCGTCCCCGTGCGCGGCCCGCCCGAGCCGCGGGGCGCCCGCCGCCGCGCACGCCGGGAGCACGATGGGGTAGGTGTAGCAGTCCGGCGCGACGCCCGCGGCGCGCATCCGCTTTATAGAGCTGGAGCGCGTCCGCTGCGGGGGAGTTGGCCGGGACGGAGGAGTGGGAGTGGGCGTGGGCGCGGAGGAGGGTGTTCCACATGTAGGCATCGCGGTGCGGCGCGGCGTCGAACACCCTGAGGAGGGCGCGGGCGTGGATAGGGAGGAGGGCGCGGAGGGGCGAGGAGGAGGAGACGCCGGCGGCTGAGAGGAGGCCGATGTAGTGGCGGACGAGGGCCGCGGCGGTGGGGGGCGGTTGCGGGAGAGTTGTAGGGGGCATCTGTTGGACCTCGGGCCGCTGCTGACTGAGTTGGGTTTCACCACGCAGAAATAACTAAGCATAAGCTACGTCTTCTTTTGTACTCCCTGGGTTCCTAAATGTAAGTCTTTGTAGAGATTCCATTAGATGGAATGCATACGGAGCAAAATGAATGAATCTAAACTTGAAATGCATCTATATACATCTGTATGTAGTTCATAGTAAAATCTCTACAAAGACTTATATTTAGGAACGGAGGGAGTACAAAAAATTACATGTCAAAATTTATTTGGTTTGCTTGAGACATTTGAATTTTTTGAATGTGTTGAAACTAACAATTGTATCCAAATTTGTAACAATTGTATGCAAATTTGTGCCATTATGTGCCCTCACCTACATGGCTACATTGCCAAACAAACTGGCAAGTTACAGAGATTATGACTGAAATACATGAGATCAAGATAAAGGATGTGCTATGCAAAAGCAACGTTTGCAACATTTAGTCAAGTATCGCGGAGCCATTTAGACACATTAATCTCTCAGCCAAAAACTCTTCTCTGGACTTCTCATGGAAGTAATGATCATGTTACATTAGTGTTGCTAGAGACTCTGGATAGATTCAGCTAACGATGGCAAAAACGAGTCGGGGGACAATTTGAAAGTGTCTGATTCCTCTACTTCATATTAATGGTGGACTTGATCTGCTCAACCAGATGGGGCAGGACCCTGATGCTGTCGTCGATGGATCTGTTCACGCACGACTCCAACTCATTGGTTGCATCCGTCTTCATCTTCTGGAGCTTTGCTGCTTCAAACTTGTCTTGGCAGACCATCAATGAGCGATTCAACCTCCTGGAACAAGGAAGAATACATCTCAGCTTAAGACATATGTATGCACCAGGGTGTAAATGATACAATAATTTGCGCTGGCCGATATATGCTGCCTGTTATATAACTGCTGGTTTATTCAGGTATAAATCATTTACAAAATTAATTAATGGAAAAGCTAGATGAAGTGTTTGTAACCCTGCCAAAGTGTAGCAAAATGTATTGCCCTTAAATTAGCCAATGCACAAAAACAGAGCTCTGAAGAAGAACCTAACCCTAATGCAATTAAGCATTTATATATTTATTCATGCTCAGTTGTTTGTGAAATTAAATGAACTACCGTTCCCCTGTTAAATGCTTTGCGTTTTCCTCTAGCTGCTAAGATGTTTCATGGTTCGCCAGGTTGTCTTCTTGCCTGTTCATGGATTTCAGCAGGCAGTTTGAAAAGTGTTGACCTAATTGGTAATCTCCAGTATCTATGTCTGTATTTTTCAACCTCCTTCCTATGGATTCCAGGGCAGTTGAAAGACAGGTTTATAATTTAGATTATGAGCCTTATTTTCACTCCCTCTGCTCATTAATTCTAACTATGTTATGAAACCGAATATTTTAAACCAGAGCAAGCAGATGAAAATATTGTCCAAACATTGTATCTAGAGTTCAACATGTACATATGTATGAGTAACGCTCTTTGATTCTAATTTAACGACACAGAAAACTGCACGAAGAATATATATAGGGTCTGTCATCTGACCTACCTATCTGGTGCAAAGAGATTTTTCCCAAGTATTTCTTGACATGTCATGCAAACAATTATCCAAATCACTGACTCATTGCTTATATTCAAATCATGGATGGAACATATCACGCTAAAAAAAAGCATGGAATGATGGAACATATGTATGCTATTTACTCGCTGACTAAATACACCATTAACAGATAAATCATACACAAACACGGTACGAATGCAGGTCGGCATGCACATATTTTTAAGCATTTGTGAAAGCCAGTGGCAACTACTGAATTCAAATGTCTCAAGTTAAATACAACTTGGTGAATATGGCATGTTCATTCAGATAGAGCATAAGTCATAGGCATAATTCAATAGAAATTGAGAAGGCAGCGCAAATAGCTGCAGTTTGATTTCCACAAAGAACTACAAAGTAGATGATACAGCAACAGAACTATAACTTTATTGCAAGAAAATGATACAGTGGCTAAACTCAATACAAACAAAGCTGGTCTTAAGTTATTTTTTATAGAAACTAGTATATAAGATGTATGAAAATAATAATGATAGGTGGATGAAACAGAAAGTACCTGGAACTTGGCCATCTCGGTCTCAACAACATTGTTGGCAGAAAGAGCGGGCACACCACAGTTGTCTACACAGCTGGTGATCCCCTCTTGAGTCCGTCGCCTATCAAAGCAGTCATGTGCACACTTGAAGTACTCTTTCTGAAAATCACCAGAGAAAAATAAATCCAAACAGGCGTCAGCATTGGTGTTTCTAACCCCCTGCTACGAATATATCAAGCATATCAGCATGTTTCATGTAGAACTATCTTTCTCCTTCCCAATATGACAGAGAATGGCGGTCACCTTCAACGATTAGTGTAAACCATGCATCGTTCCCCTTCCCAATAATGTCCCAATATTTCAAGTGCTCACACCGTACAACAGAGCAATGCTAAGAAAATTACAGAACTATGACAAACATTACAAAATTATCACCGAGAACCAATATTATATCAATAAATAGTATACTTGCTCCACTACTGGGCTTACTGAAATTCCTACATATCTAGCAGCAGCTACAATCCCCCAAAGTTCAGGTCTTTCCATCTCAAATCTCTACCCTGAGTTAAAAAGAACCCCAATCATATCCCATGAACTACATTAGAACAACCCAAGTATCTCATGCCCCTGAAACAGCTAAAACAACTAGCATCGGACTGCGGCGCAACTGGACACCAACAAATTTCATGACTGCCGCAAGATTAGCATCCTCCGTCCTGAGATTACCCATCCCATGAGAAGAAGATCCCTAAAATCTCGCAGAACAAATCGACGAATCCCCCGAACCAACCGGAGATTCCGTGAACAAGGCATCGGGGTTCCCCGCCCCTCGGCCCTAAACCGCATCATAGGGCAAACCCCGAATTTGGGGTCTAAGGCGGCGGGGCGGGCTCACCTGCAGAGTGAAGTTGACATGGTCCTGCACGCCCTCGAGGTGCTTCTGGGCGGCGACGTTCACCTCCTCCAGCTTCTTCCGGATCCGGTCCGCCACGATCCTCTCCTCCATGGAGCTCACGTGGTCCATCGAGCTTCACGATTTGGTTGTGGCTTGGCTTGAGGAAGGGGAAGGGTGCGGTCGGTCGGCTATTTCTCGGCTGTGCTTTTCTTGGTGCGGAGGGCAGAACTGGAAGCGAGTCGGAAGGGGACGGAAGGTGGGGGTTGAGGGTTTAATGAGACGCGCTAGGGTTCTACGGCGCCCGCGGATTATGATAGTCAACAGTTCGGAAATACCACGACATACTGTTTTTTTTTTTGAACGAAGACGCTAGAAGCGTCCGGCTTTAAATTAATAAAGCCTGAAAGGCAGCAAGGTTCAACGGTTACACCATAACAGGTTCAGCTACACACCCAACAGGGCATCAAACAACAAGGTTCATCGCATCAAAATAAACATCACGGACCAGCAAGTGCAATGACCTAAGCAACTAAACACTCCACGGAAGGCTACAAAAGCAACATCAACTCGCCAGGTTCTGTCTTGCCCTCATCTGTATCGTCTTGATACGCACCATGGCTTCTGTCATACGCTCAGCATTGCGCTCCTTCCCCAACGGGGTCCACATCTGCAGAAATAGATGGCATTTGAAGATCACGTCTGCAGGGTGGTTAGGAAATTTCTTTTCGATTGTAATTTTATTGCGCGTCGTCCAAAGTGCCCACAGTAGCGCCCCTACGCAACGCCAGGCAATTCTGTTAGAGGTCCCTTTCGTGGATTTAAGGATCGAAACCAATTGGGTCCCCGAAGCGGGATTCCAGTCTGTGTGAAAGGCCTCCCGAACTGCACTCCACGCAAACCTGGCCAGGTGGCACCGAAAGAAAACATGATTCGCGTCTTCACCTTGCCCGCAGATCACGCATGAGCCATCGGCCGGACCGTTCTGTTTAGCTACGTTGTCCGAAGTAGGCAGCCTATTCCTAAGCATTTGCCACATGAAGATCTTGATCTTCAGGGGCAGGCCTGCCTTCCACAGTCCCTTGGCTATGTCAAGCACTGGCCCTCCAGTAAGCTTGTTATATAAGGACTTCACTGAAAATTTCCCAGACGCTGTCAAACTCCACTTAACAGCGTCAGCCCCCGTCCTAAGGCGATAAGAGCCTAATTGCTGGGCCAGCCCGTCCCAAGATGCACGCTCTTCGTTTGTTAGGGCCCTCATAAAGTGGATCGCCGGCGGATCGATATGCACCGCCTCCCCAACTAGGATGTTAGTATCTGTGGCGATCCGGAATAAGGTGGGATGACTTTGCCAAAGGGGGGAATCACCCAGCCAATGGTCAAGCCAGAACCGAGTGGATAGTCCGTTATTGGTCTGGAATTTGGCCCCTAAGTCGAAAGCAGACCGCACCGCTTGGATCCCTCTCCAAAACACGGATCCGTTGGCCGAGGCTGTGAAGGGGTTCCCATTCGGGAAGTACTTGGCTTTAAGCAGCTTTGCCCAGAGCCCCGACTCATCTTGGGCCAGCCACCACCACCATTTGGCAAGAAGGGCAATGTTCATTAGTTTGGAGTTTAGGATTCCCAAACCACCAAATTTCTTAGGCCTGCAAACCGCCGCTCACTTGACGAGGTGGTACTTCCTCTTGTTGCCAGTTCCTTCCCAAAAGAACCTGGATCTCGGAGTGTCTAGCTTGGCATGTACCCCATCAGCAAGCAAAAACATCCCCATAGTGAAGAGGGGGAGGGAAGAGAGACTCGAGTTTGTAAGAATGAGCCTTGCAGCGGAGGACATGAAACGCCCTCGCCACGGGCTTACCCTGTTAGCCACTTTCCCGTACAGGGGCTCCCATTCTAGGATCGAGAGTTTGCGGTTAGAGATTGGGAGCCCAAGGTACTTAATTGAGAAGCTCCCTAGCTTGCAATTAAGAAGGTTTGCGATACGTAAGCTTTGCTAGTCATCCATCCCCATGGTAATGACCTCACTCTTGCTAAAGTTAATTTTGAGCCCGGAGAGGAGCTCGAAGGCTAGTAGCAAAAGTTTAATCGTAGCAATACTATGGTAATCTGGCTTAAACAACAACAGAGTGTCGTCTGCATATTGTAAGTCACGCCACCCGGGATGAGGTGTGAGACGAGCCCCTTGATGTGACCGGCCTCCCTGGCCTTGGTCAGCATGGCTGCCATAGCATCAGCCACAAAGTTAAAGACGAGTGGGGATATGGGATCGCCCTGTCTAAGCCCTTTCCTGTTACGGAAATATTTCCCATTTCGCCGTTAACAATGACCGAGGTGTTGCCACTCGAGATCAGACTCATGATCCGGTGAACAAACCCTGCCTCAAAACCCTTTTTGAGGAGGACCTCGCGTATAAACTCCCAGTTTACACGATCGTAAGCTTTTTTGAAGTCTAGCTTAAGGATAACGCCCTGCCCATGTGATCGTTTTAACTCGTGAATAATCTCCGTAAGAGCTATGGGCCCTTCCAGGATGTTCCTACCTTTAAGGAAAGCAGTTTGGCTCGAACTAATGACTCGTTGGGCGACCGGCGCTAGCCTAGAAGCGTAAGCTTTGGCGCATAATTTAAAAGGTACATTGATGAGCGTAATCGGCCGAAACTGCTTGATAGATTCTG
Organism: Triticum aestivum; assembly: GCF_018294505.1. Taxonomy (NCBI): domain Eukaryota; kingdom Viridiplantae; phylum Streptophyta; class Magnoliopsida; order Poales; family Poaceae; genus Triticum; species Triticum aestivum. The sequence goes on along the minus strand of NC_057810.1, from coordinate 559,900,374 downwards.
CCCCTTTGACCTTGGGGATTAAGCAGATAGCCCCATAATTTAGACGCGACAGGTCCACCGTACCTAGGGCGAAGCCGTTTATGATCGCTTGGAATTAGTCCCTAAGCAGCGGCCAGAAGCGCTTGAAAAACTCCACCGGCCAGCCGTCAGGCCCTGGGGCCGTGTCGTTCTTCATACCCGCAAGCGCGCAGTCAATCTCCTGGGCCGAAAAGGACACCATTAAGGCGTCGTTTTCCTGCTGCGAGACTCGCTCGTGCATACCCCATAAGTCTTCCCTTAGACTTAGGTTCTTAACCTCAGTTGTTCCCAACAGCTCAACGAAGAAGTCAAAGATGTATTTCACTATGTCGGTCTGGGTGATCAACGTCCCACGTTCCGACTGAAGCCTAAGGATAGTACTCTTACGTTTGCGACCGTTAGCGTATGCGTGAAAGTATCCTGTGTTGGCATCGCCTTTCACAACCCACTTGGCACCACCCCTACGGCGCCCATATTCCTCCTCCGCCCTGAGAATATCCAGGACCTGATGTTCAAGGGAGTATCTAAGCTCCCATTCGTCACCAGAGAAGGTTCTTACATCCGCCTGCGAGTCGAGGAGGGCTATTTCTGCCGTGATGCGCTCCCTCTCCCTTTTGGACTCACTGCCATGGTTAGCCCCCCAGCCCCTAAGGAAAGCACGCAAAGCCACAGCCGCTGAGGACCAGAACTCAACTGGTCCACGTTGGCGCCCTATCTGGTTGCCGATCAGGGACCAGCGATTTGTGACTAGCTGGCTAAAACCCTCATGTTCGAACCAAGCTGTGTCTCAAAGAAGAACCTATGACTACGACGTGCGTTATCCTCCCCTGAGGACAGGATCAACGGAACGTGGTCAGATCCTATGCGCGTTTCCGCCACTAAAGTGCAGAGGGGAAACATCGCCTCCCAGTCACTAGAGCAAAATACACGATCAAGGACACATCGAATTGGCTCATGTTGCTTGTTAGTCCAAGTGTATCTTGCCCCAGTACGCGCAATCTCCCTAAGGGCAGCGGACGCAATGGCATTATTGAACATGGACACCCTAGCCCAGTCAATATTGTTGTTGCTCTTGTCCGCCCCCGAGCGGATCAAGTTGAAGTCACCTCCCACCACCACGGGCAGGTTGGACGACTGTTTGGCCCCCACCATAGCTGTGATTTCTCCCAAGAAATCAGCGGACCTCGCATGGTCAGCCGGCCCATAAACACTCGCGATCACCCAAGAGTCTTGGGAGACCCGGTGGCGAACAGTGGCAGCTATATAGAACGTGCCGGCCTCCCACAAAATTACCTCACACACATCCTTGTTGCATTGACCCCCAGAGAGGCCGACGGACGGAATCCAGAACCAATCAAAGCGCTGGAGCGGATCGTACGCCAAAAGGTCTCTAAAAGAAAAATCGGCCTTAATTGTCTCCTAAAGCGCAACAAAGTCAATGTGTTCTTTGGACATGTACTCGCGGAGCTGCGTGCGACGCCCCCCGTGCCCGCATCCGCGGATATTCTAGAAAAAATAACGCATCAGATGATCCTGTTACGCAGGCGAACTCCACGGGAGGAGACCGCCTTGGCCACTCGCTTCCTAGCAGGCTTTCGACTGGAAGAAGGCAAGACCGAGGCCACCCCGGCCTCGGCTCCCTCGTTGGGCATGGGGACAGCATCAGCCCCTACTGATGCTGCGGCCGAGGCTTCCACCGCCTGAGCAGCCACGCACCTGGCGGCTGCTTCCGCGAGGGCGGCCTGAGCCTCTTCGCGCGCGCGCACTAAAGGAATCAAATCCAAAGACGAGGAGTCTAGCGCTACACCACTATCATGCAGAATCTCGGCGAGATGCTCATCAGAGAAAGCATTCAGAATCTTAAAGGAGGGGGAAGGATTACCTGTCGTGTCCATGTTCTTGTCAGCAGCACGGAGCTTAGCACTTTCCAGAGAGGTCATGTCTCCAAGCTTGGCCTTGGCACGAGCGCTAGGAGCCCGAGACGACACCGGAGTTGCCCTTGTACGCTTGGCCTTGACTGCCGGCCCTGACGCCACCAAAGCCGCACCCAATTCACCTCCCAGCGTCGTTACCGACCCCGCAGCCTCCGAGGCCACCGTCTTGCTCCCAGCCTTCCTCCCCGCAGTCTTCTTGGCCTGTCGACCGGAGCCACTCGACAGGCGCCTGTCCGAGGCCGACATACTGCTTACTAGTACTACGAACCTTTTTTCACAAGAAAAAACAGGGAAGACATCGCCTGTTTTTGGAATTAAAAAAACTATTTTTTTAAGAAAAAGACATATCCACTGCAATTTTGCAAGATGATGCACACAATCAAATTTGAACCTTATTGTTGGATTTATTTTGAGAAAGCATGTTAAGTATCGAAATGTAAACTTGCTTCAAGTTGGTTATTTCTTGCAACCCTACACAAGAAAAGATAGGCAGTTAAGGCATCTCCAACGTTGACCCGCAAACATTCCACATGCGTACGGACTGCGCCGTTCAGACAGCGGAAGCCATCCAACGCGGGTCTGTATTGGTCAGCGGGGCGGTCCGGACGCGATTTCTCCTGCAAACCAAAAACAAACGTGTGGAGGGGGGAGGGGTTTGATCCTAGGCCCTCTTTTGACCACCCTGGTCCACCAAAATCCCTCCTCCCTCGCCCGCGTGCATTCCCGTCCGGCGCCAGCTGCCAGCATTCATGCTGCTATAGAGCGCGCCGCTCAACATTGAAGACGGCTCAGGATGGACGCGACCTTTCACTGCCTTCGTCATTGAAGCGGTGCGGTGGCCAAGGGCGCCGCCCGCAATGCGTCTCCGGTGTCCTCGCCTGTTCAATGCCGGAGACGCTTGACGCCTTGACTGGATGGGACGGGACAAATATATATCACGTCTGTTTAATGTCGTCCGTATGCCGTCATTAAGTAGGCTCGCCGGCTGAGAAACCCACTCCGGCGCCGCGCATTGACGTACCCGGATGCCTCGCCTCACCGGAATCCGCTATATAAAGGCAGCCACACTTGGCTAACTCCACACCACAACACAAGCCCCTCCACATCCTCCTCCCTTTCACTACATCCGTGAAAGAACATGCGGTGCCCCCATGTTTGGTTTTGGTAATTGATGACAATCTCTATGGACTAATGGTTGTCTTGAGTTATATTTTAAGGATTTGTCCATAGGCTTTTCTTGAAGTCCATGTGTTGGTTTCAAGGAGTTTATGAATTGACCAAGGTGCTATTAAGGAATTATCCAAAGATTGGTCATGTGAGTGTTGAGCTTATTGCAAGCATGTCTTGAAGAAGAAGATTGTGTGATCATTCATGTTTACCTTCAAGACATCATCCAAATGAAGAGAGTTGGAAAGATTCAAGGTTGATCAAGACTAAGTCAAGAGTGAATCAAGTTGATCAACTCACAAAGCGTAGAAGATGTACCGAGAGGGATCAAGTGATCCCATGGTATGGTAAGAATTGTCCATTGCACTTTGTGTACTAACCCATGGTCTATGTTAGAGTTCTTTATGGGGTTAGGTACGTGTCCATGGGCTTGCGTCAAGAGGAAGATATCATACAACCCATGGAAAGGATGACATCAAGTGGTGATCGTCATCAAGATTGCCATGTGCAAGTTCAAGTGGAGCATCATGAAGAGATCAAGTGCTTGAATCTTGCCATCCATTGTGGTGTCAATGGACTTGTGAAGATGTGCCGAAGAGTGGCTCACCCATAGTGGACTATGGGGGAGCAATCATCTAGTCTTCATCGAGCCAACGCAATCAAGAAAGATGGTCCAACTTGAGGGAGTCAAGATCGTCATCATCTAGCTCAAGTGGACCATGTGCAAGGCAAAGGTTTTCCCTTGATAGGTTTTCTATTTTACCGGTCTCATGGTGGTAGTTGGGAGACCGGGTTATAGGATCGTTTGCCGTACTATCAAGGGGGGCTCTCAAGTTGGTAGCTTGATCGTATCGTTAGTAGAGAGCTCAAACCATTGCATCCTTGCATCATGTTTCTTGGTTCTTGTTTGGTTCTCTTTGTGAGTCTTAGAGCTTATGGTCATCTTGATGACAAGCTTGAGTTCATCGAAAACGGAGTTCGCATGCGTCTACTATGATGTTTTCGGTGTTGGAGGTTTTACCGATCTTATCCGAGGAAGGGTTCTCACCATTTTCGTATGGGCCTTTTCTAATTTTCTTCTTATTGATATTTCTTTCAGGATTGTGTTAGCCCTTGTCGCTAGCTTTTCAACAAACTTGGTTTCATCAAATTCGGAGTCCGTTTGCAAAAGTTGTGGCAGTTTTAGTGTTCTGAAAAGGCTGCAGCGGTACTACCGCGAATTGGAGCGGATGTAATTTTTTACTACCGCTCCAGAGCGGTACTACCGCGGCTCCTACAGCGGTAGTACCGCTCCGAACCAAAAAACTCGTCCCAAGTCCTGCGGAGGTAGGTATGGAAGTATTTTTTTTGCACCGCAAGCAGTAGTACCGCGATCCCTAGCGGTAGTACCGTGAGGACGAGCGGTAGTACCGCTCTGTGCGGGTTGTGAGCATAACGGTTGGATTTTCCCCCACCTATAAAAGGGGGTCTTCTTCCCCATTGAACCTTATCCTTTGAGCTCGTGTTCTTCCCCCATTGTTGACCTTCTTCGAGCTTGCTAACTCTCAATCCCTCCATGGATTCTTGCTAGTTTTTGAGGGAAAAGAGAGAGGAGATCTAGATCCACATTTCCACCAATCACTTTCTCCTCTATGTGAGGGGAACCCCTTGGATCTTGATCTTGGAGTTCTTGGTGTTCTCCTTCTTGTTCTTTCTCTCATTTTCCTCCATAGCATTAGTTGCTTCGGTGGGATTTGAGAGAGAAGGACTTGGGCACTCCGTGTGCCCTTGCCATTGCATTTGGTGCATCGGTTTGAGTTCTCCACGGTGATATGTGGAAGTGAAGTTTGAGAAGCTTATTACTCTTGGGTGCTTGGTGCCCTTGAGCTTGTTCCTCTTGGGTGCTTGGGCGCCCTAGACGGTTGGTGGTGTTCGGAGCTCAATCATTGTGGTGTAAAGCTTCGGGCAAGCGTCGGGGTCTCCAATTAGGTTGTGGAGATCGCCCCGAGCATCTTGACGGGTTCCGGTGACCGCCCCCAAGGGTTGCCAAAGTGTACGGGTTCGGTGACCGCCCCCAAGGGTTGCCATTTGTACGGGCTCGATGACCGCCCTCAAGGGTCCCTTAGTGGAATCACGACATCTTGCATTGTGCGAGGGCGTAAGGAGATTACGGTGGCCCTAGTGGCTTCTTGGGGAGCATTGTGCCTCCACACCGTTTCAAACGGAGATTAGCATCCGCAAGGGTGTGAACTTCGGGATACATCATCGTCTCGGCATGCCTCGGTTATCTCTTACCCGAGCCCTTTACTTATGCACTTTACTTTGTGATAGCCATATTGTTCTTTGTCATATATCTTGCTATCACATAGTTGCTTATCTTGCTTAGCATAAGTTGTTGGTGCACATAGGTGAGCCTAGTTGTTTTAGGTTTCGTGCTTGACAAATTAACCGTTAGGTTTATTCCGCATTTGTTCAAGCCTAAACCGTAATTATTTTAAAAGCGCCTATTCACCCCCCTCTATGCGACATCCTCGATCTTTCAATCCGCCATGACTGCAGGTGGAAAAGCTATGTGGGAGAGCCTTTTCACGGAGATGAAGCACACCGTGGCCGCCGCTTGGCAGAGCCGCCATGCCAGGCGGATCGAGGCCGGCTTGCCGGCCAGCTTGCCCGAGGTCTCCGACGATGAGGAAGAGACCACGATGGAGACGGGCTCCCATGACACCCGCCCCGCCTCCCGCGCCTCCTATGCATGCCGACTTCACCATGGAGCAGGCGCAGACGCACTACAATGCCGTCATGGCGGAGGTGCAACCTGCGCCCAGGGCCGGCCCTGTGTTTTGGGAGGTCCTAGGCGAACTCGAGGACATGGGCCCTATGTCCTAAGACCATATATATGTATATGTGTGCGTTATACATAAAGATATTAAGAATAACCTTTCAACCACATGTCTTTTGTTTGAGATTTGACTATAATAATTTTTGGACAATGTCATATTACGACACAAATGCTAAAATTATAGAAAAATGGAACATGACATGATTACCTTAAATAAGAACCAAATTCGACTGACTCCATCGACAACAATAATACTTCGGTGCTTCAGAAAAAGTTTCTTCGGGTGTTTCTTGATGCAAAGTCATTAAAGACACAATCAAGATCAACATCAACATTGTCCAAGATATCTTTCTCAATGCAGCACATAGCCAAGTCATTCAATTTGTCTTGCAACATAGTTGCAAATAATTTATGAAGAAAAGAGGATAGAAAAAATTAGAAATTTATATATCGGATGATTGAAACCCTAGATGTGTACATAGAATGACAGAAAATTAGGATGGATCATGGATGGATGAATAGTTAAATATGTACTAAAAAATAAAAATAAAAACCACTGGAATAAGGCTTTGGGGGAATCGGGGATGGATCATGTCATCAGGAACATGTACATGGATGGATTCATGAATACGTACCGTTTAGTATACGTATTGCCGCCTTGCCGGATGCCGGATGACCGCGCCGCGCGTGCAGCAACGACGACTAACGGCGGCCAAGGAGCCGAGCGACAGGTTGACGGTCGACGAGAGGATGAAGTCGCGAAGACAAACTGACGAGCGACGAAGGTGTTGGAAATATGCCCTAGAGGCAATAATAAAAGTATTATTATTATATTTCTTTGTTCATGATAATTGTCTTTTATTCATGCTATAACTGTATTATCCGGAAATCGTAATACACGTGTGAATACATAGACCACAATATGTCCCTAGTGAGCCTCTAGTTGACTAGCTCGTTGTGATCAACAGATAGTCATGGTTTCCTGGCTATGGACATTGGATGTCGTTGATAACGGGATCACATCATTACGAGAATGATGTGATGGACAAGACCCAATCCTAAGACTAGCACAAAAGATCGTGTAGTTCATTTGCTAGAGCTTTGCCAATGTCAAGTATCTCTTCCTTCGACCATGAGAGCGTGTAACTCCTGGATACCGTAGGAGTGCTTTGGGTGTATCAAACGTCACAACGTAACTGGGTGACTATAAAGGTGCACTACAGGTATCTCCGAAAGTATCTATTGTTTTATGCGGATCGAGACTGGGATTTGTCACTCCGTGTAAACGGAGAGGTATCTCTGGGCCCACTCGGTAGGACATCATCATATGCGCAATGTGACCAAGGAGTTGATCACGGGATGATGTGTTACGGAACGAGTAAAGTGACTTGCCGGTAACGAGATTGAACAAGGTATTGGATACCGACGATCGAATCTCGGGCAAGTAACATACCGATAGACAAAGGGAATTGAATACGGGATTGATTAAGTCCTTGACATCATGGTTCATCCGATGAGATCATCGCGGAACATGTGGGAGCCATCATGGGTATCCAGATCCCGCTGTTGGTTATTGACCGGAGAACGTCTCGGTCATGTCTACATGTCTCCCGAACCCGTAGGGTCTACACACTTAAGGTTCGATGATGCTAGGGTTATAAAGGAAGTTTGTATGTGGTTACCAAATGTTGTTCGGAGTCCCGGATGAGATCCCGAACGTCACGAGGAGTTCCGAAATGGTCCGGAGGTAAAGATTTATATATGGGAAGTCCTATTTTGGCCACCGGAAAATGTTCGGGATTTTTCGGTATTGTATCGGGAAGGTTCTAGAAGGTTCCGGAGTGGGGCCCACCTGCATGGGGGGACCCACATGGACGTGGGTAGTGGGGGCAAGGCCCCACACCCCTGGTCAAGGCGCACCAAGATCCCCCCTTAGAAGGAATAAGATCATATCCCGAAGGGATAAGATCAAGATCCCTAAAAAGGGGGGATAACAATCGGTGGGGAAGGAAATAATGAGATTTCTTTCCTCCCACCTTGGCCAACGCCCCAATGGACTTGGAGGGCAAGAAACCAGCCCCTCCACCCCTATATATAGTGGGGAGGCGCATGGGAGCTATATACGAAGTTCTGGCGCAGCCCTCCCCCTCTCCAACTCCACCTCCTCCTGAGTAGTGCTTGGCGAAGCCCTGCTGGATTGCCACGCTCCTCCACCACCACCACGCCGTTGTGCTGCTGTTGGATGGAGTCTTCCTCAACCTCTCCCTCTCTCCTTGCTGGATCAAGGCGTGGGAGACGTCACCGGGCTGTACGTGTGTTGAACGCGGAGGTGCCGTCCGTTCGGCACTAGGATCATCGGTGATTTGAATCACGATGAGTACGACTCCATCAACCCCATTCACTTGAACGCTTCCGCTTAGCGATCTACAAGGGTATGTAGATGCACTCTCTTTCTACTCGTTGCTGGTTTCTCCATAGATAGATCTTGGTGACACGTAGGAAAATTTTGAATTTCTGCTACGTTCCCCAACAGTGGCATCATGAGCTAGGTCTATTGCGTAGATTCTTTGCACGAGTAGAACACAAAGTAGTTGTGGGCGTTGATGTTGTTCAATATGCTTACCGTTACTAGTCCAATCTTGTTTCGACGGTATTGTGGGATGAAGCGGCCCGGACCGACCTTACACGTACTCTTACGTGAGACAGGTTCCACCGATTGACATGCACTTGGTGCATAAGGTGGCTAGCGGGTGCCAGTCTCTCCCACTTTAGTCGGAACGGATTCGATGAAAAGGGTCCTTATGAAGGGTAAATAGCAATTGGCATATCACGTTGTGGTCTTGCGTAGGTAAGAAACGTTCTTGCTAGAAACCCATAGCAGCCACGTAAAACATGCAACAACAATTAGAGGACGTCTAACTTGTTTTTGCAGGGTATGCTATGTGATGTGATATGGCCAAGAAGAATGTGATGAATGATATGTGATGTATGAGATTGATCATGTTCTTGTAATAGGATTCACGACTTGCATGTCGATGAGTATGACAACCGGCAGGAGCCATAGGAGTTGTCTTTATTTATTGTATGACCTGCGTGTCATTGAAGAACGCCATGTAAACTACTTTACTTTATTGCTAAACGCGTTAGTCATAGAAGTAGAAGTAGTCGTTGGCGTGACAACTTCATGAAGACACGATGATGGAGATCATGATGATGGACATCATGGTGTCGTGCCGGTGACGATGATGATCATGGAGCCCCGAAGATGAAGATCAAAAGGAGCAAAATGATATTGGCCATATCATGTCACTATTTGATTGCATGTGATGTTTATCATGTTTATGCATCTTGTTTGCTTAGGACGACGGTAGTAAATAAGATGATCCCTTACAAAATTTCAAGAAGTGTTCTCCCCTAACTGTGCACCGTTGCTACAGTTCGTCGCTTCTAAGCACCACGTGATGATCGGGTGTGATGGATTCTTACGTTCACATACAACGGGTGTAAGACAGTTTTACACAGCGAAAACACTTAGGGTTAACTTGACGAGCCTAGCATGTGCAGACATGGCCTCGGAACACGGAGACCGAAAGGTCGAGCATGAGTCGTATGGTAGATACGATCAACATGAAGATGTTCACCGATGATGACTAGTCCGTCTCACGTGATGATCGGACACGACCTAGTTGACTCGGATCATGTGATCACTTAGATGACCAGAGGGATGTCTATCTAAGTGGGAGTTCATAAGATGAACTTAATTATCCTGAACATAGTCAAAAGACCTTTTGCAAATTATGTCGTAAGCTCGCGCTTTAGTTCCACTGTTTAGATATGTTCCTAGAGAAAATATAGTTGAAAGTTGATAGTAGCGATTATGCGATCAGTAGAAAGCTTATGTCCTTAATGCACCGCTCAGTGTGCTGAACCCCAACGTCGTTTGTCGATGTTGCGAACATCGGACATACACGTTTTGATAACTACGTGATAGTTCAATTAAATGGTTTAAGTAGAGGCACCAAAGACGTTTTCGAAACGTCACGGAACATATGAGATGTTTCGAGGGCTGAAATTGGGATTTCAGGCTCGTGCCCACATCAAGAGGTATAAGACCTCCGACGATTTTCTTAGCCTGCAAACTAAGGGAGAAAAGCTCAATCGTTGAGCTTGTGCTCAGATTGTCTGAGCACAACAATCACTTGAATCGAGTGGGAGTTGATCCTCCAGATGAGATAGTGATGTTTCCCCAAAGTCATTGCCACCAAGCTGCTAGAGCTTCGTGATTAACTATAACATATCAGGGATAGATATGATGATCCTTGAAATATTCATGATGTTTGACACCGCGAAAGTAGAAATCAAGAAGGAGCATCAATTGTTGATGGTTGGTGAAACCACTAGTTTCAAGAAGGGCAAGGGAACAAAGGGATACTTCATGAAACGGCAATTCAGCTGCTGCTCTAGTGAAGAAACCCAAGGTTGAACCCAAACCCGAGACTAAGTGCTTCTGTAATAAGGGGAACAACCACTGGAGCAGCATTACCCTAGATACTTGGTAGATGAGAAGGCTGGCAAGGTCGATAGAAGTATATTGGATATACATTATGTTAATGTGTACTTTACTAGTACTCCTAGTAGCACCAGGGTATTGGATACCGGTTCGGTTGCTAAGTGTTAGTAACTCGAAATAAAAGCTACGGAATAAACGGAGACTAGCTAAAGGTGAGCTGACGATATATGTTGGAAGTGTTTCCAAGGTTGATATGATCAAGCATCGCACGCTCCCTCTACCACCGAGATTGGTGTTTGCGTTGAGCATAGACATGATTGGATCATGTCTATCGCAATACGGTTATTCATTTAAGGAGAATAATGGTTACTCTATTTTTGAATAATACCTTCAATGGTCTTGCACCTAAAGGAATGGTTTATTGAATCTCGGTCATAGTGATACACATTTTCATGCCAAAAGATATAAGATAGTAATGATAGTACCACTTACTTGTGGCACTGCCATGTAAGTCATAATGGTATAAAACGCATGAAGAAGCTCCATGTTGATGGATCTCTGGACTCACTCGTTTTTGAAAAGTTTGAGACATGCGAACCATGTCTATTGGTGTATATGCATGAAGAAACTCCATGCAAATGGATCGTTCGGACTCACTTGATTTTGAATCACTTGAGATATGCAAATCATACCACATGGGCAAGATGACTGAAAAGCCTCATTTTCAGTAAGATGGAACAAGATAGCAACTTGTTGGAAGTAACACATTTTGATGTGTGCAGTCGAATGAGTGCTGAGGCATGCAGTGAATATCATTATGTTCTTACTTCACAGATGATTCGAGTAAATGTTGAGTATATTTACTTGATGAAACACAAGTCTGAATTATTGAATGGTTCAAGTAATTTCAGAGTGAAGTAGCAGATCATTGTGACAAGAGGATAAAATGTCTATGATATGATCATAGAGATGAATATCTGAGTTACGAGTTTTGGCACACAATTAAGACATTGTGGAAATTGTTTCGCAATTAATACCGCCTGGAACACCATAATGTGATGGTGTGTCCGAACATCATAGTTGCACCCTATTGGATATGGTGCGTACCATGATGTCTCTTATCGAATTACCACTATCGTTCATGGGTTAGGCATTAGAGACAACCACATTCACTTTAAATAGGGCACCACGTAATTCCGATGAGATGACACCGTATGAATTATGGTTTAGAGAAACCTAAGTTGTCGTTTCTTAAAAGTTTGGGGCTGCGACGCTTATATGAAAAAGTTTCAGGTTGATAAGCTCGAACCCAAAGCGGATAAAATGCATCTTCATAGGAAACCCAAAACAGTTGGGTATACCTCCTAATTCAGATCCGAAAGCAATATGGATTGTTTCTAGAATCGGGTCCTTTCTCGAGGAAAAGTTTCTCTCGAAAGAATTGAGTGGGAGGATGGTGGAGACTTGATGAGGTTATTGAACCGTCTCTTCAACTAGTGTGTGACAGGGCACAGGAAGTTGTTCCTGTGGCACCTACACCAATTGAAGTGGAAGCTTATGATATTGATCATGAAACTTCGGATCAAGTCACTCCCAAACCTCGTAGGATGACAAGGATGCGTACTACTTCAGAGTGGTACGTAATCCTGTCTTGAAGGTCATGTTGCTAGACAACAATGAACCTACGAGCTATGGAGAAGCGATGGTGGGCCCGGATTCCGATAAATGGCTTGAGGCCATAAAATCCGAGAGAGGATCCATGTATGAAAACAAAGTGTAGACTTTGGCAGAACGGCTCGATGGTCGTAAGGCTAATGAGTACAGATGGATTTCAAAAGGAAGACGGACAATGATGGTAAATGTCACCATTAAGAAAGCTCGACTTGTCATTAAGATGTTTTCTGACAAGTTCAAGGAGTTGACTACGATGAGATTTTCTCACTCGTAGCGATGCTAAGAGTCTGTTGGAATTATATTAGCGATTACTGCATTATTTATGAAATCTTGCAGATAGGATGTCAAAACATTGTTTCCTCGACGATTTTAATGAGGAAAGGTTGTATGTGATACAACCGGAAGGTTTTGTCAATCCCGAAAGATGCTAATAAGTATGCAAAGCTCCAGCAATCCTTCTAAGGACTGGAGTGAGCATCTCGGAGTTGGAATGTATGCTTTGATGATGATCAAAAATTTTGGGTTTGTACAAAGTTTATGAGAAACTTGTATTTCCAAAGAAGTGAGTGGGAGCACTATAGAATTTCTGATGAGTATATGTTGTTGACATATTGTTGATCAGAAATGACGTAGAATTTCTGGAAAGCATATAGGGTTATTTTGAAAGTGTTTTTCAATGGAAAGCCTGGATTAAGCTACTTGAACATTGAGCATCAAGATCTATAAGGATAGATCAAAATGCTTAATAATACTTTCAAATGAGCACATACCTTGACATGATCTTGAAGGTGTTCAAGATGGACCAGTCAAAGAAGGAGTTCTTGCCTGAGTTGTAAGGTACGAAGTTAAGACTTAAAGCTCGACCACGGCAGAATAGAGAGAAAGGACGAAGGTCGTCCCCTATGCTTAAGACGTAGGCTCTTCAGTATGCTATGCTGTGTACCGCACCTGAAGTGTTCCTTGCCATGAGTCAGTCAAGGGGTACAAGAGTGATCCAAGAATGGCTCACAGGACAGCGGTCAAAGTTATCCTTAGTAACTAGTGGACTAAGGAATTTTCTCGATTATGGAGGTGGTAAAAGAGTTCGTCGTAAAGGTTACGACGATGCAAGCTTGACACCTATCCGGATAGCTCTGAGTAGAGAGACCGGATACATATAATGGAGCAATAATTTAGAATAGCTCCAAGTAGAACAGTTGTTTGGAATAGCTCCAAATAGAGCGTGGTAGCTGCATCTAGGAGATGACATAGAGATTTGTAAAGCACACACGGATCTGAAAGGTTCAGACCCGTTGACTAAAGCCTCTCTCACAAGCAACATGATCAAACATAAAACTCATTGAGTGTTAATCACATAGTGATGTGAACTAGACTACTGACTCTAGTAAACTCTTGGGTATTAGTCACATGGCGATGTGACCTGTGAGTGTTAATCACATGGCGATGTGAACTAGATTATTGACTCTAGTGCAAGTGGGAGACTGTTGGAAATATGCCCTAGGGGCAATAATAAAAGTATTATTATTATATTTCCTTGTTCATGATAATTGTCTTTTATTCATGCTATAACTGTATTATCCGGAAATCGTAATACACGTGTGAATACATAGACCACAATATGTCCCTAGTGAGCCTCTAGTTGACTAGCTCGTTGTGATCAACAGATAGTCATGGTTTCCTGGCTATGGACATTGGATGTCGTTGATAATGGGATCACATCATTACGAGAATGATGTGATGGACAAGACCCAATCCTAAGACTAGCACAAAAGATCGTGTAGTTCATTTGCTAGAGCTTTGCCAATGTCAGGTATCTCTTCCTTCGACCATGAGAGCGTGTAACTCCTGGATACCGTAGGAGTGCTTTGGGTGTATCAAACGTCACAACGTAACTGGGTGACTATAAAGGTGCACTACAGGTATCTCCGAAAGTATCTATTGTTTTATGCGGATCGAGACTGGGATTTGTCACTCCGTGTAAACGGAGAGGTATCTCTGGGCCCACTCGGTAGGACATCATCATATGCGCAATGTGACCAAGGAGTTGATCACGGGATGATGTGTTACGGAACGAGTAAAGTGACTTGCCGGTAACGAGATTGAACAAGGTATTGGATACCGACGATCGAATCTCGGGCAAGTAACATACCGATAGACAAAGGGAATTGAATACGGGATTGATTAAGTCCTTGACATCGTGGTTCATCCGATGAGATCATCGTGGAACATGTGGGAGCCATCATGGGTATCCAGATCCCGCTGTTGGTTATTGACCGGAGAACGTCTCGGTCATGTCTACATGTCTCCCGAACCCGTAGGGTCTACACACTTAAGGTTCGATGACGCTAGGGTTATAAAGGAAGTTTGTATGTGGTTACCGAATGTTGTTCGGAGTCCCGGATGAGATCCCGAACGTCACGAGGAGTTCCGGAATGGTCCGGAGGTAAAGATTTATATATGGGAAGTCCTATTTTGGCCACCGGAAAATGTTCGGGATTTTTCGGTATTGTACCGGGAAGGTTCTAGAAGGTTCCGGAGTGGGGCCCACCTGCATGGGGGGACCCACATGGACGTGGGTAGTGGGGGCAAGGCCCCACACCCCTGGTCAAGGCGCACCAAGATCCCCCCTTAGAAGGAATAAGATCATATCCCGAAGGGATAAGATCAAGATCCCTAAAAAGGGGGGATAACAATCGGTGGGGAAGGAAATAATGAGATTTCTTTCCTCCCACCTTGGCCAACGCCCCAATGGACTTGGAGGGCAAGAAACCAGCCCCTCCACCCCTATATATAGTGGGGAGGCGCATGGGAGCTATATACGAAGTTCTGGCGCAGCCCTCCCCCTCTCCAACTCCACCTCCTCCTGAGTAGTGCTTGGCGAAGCCCTGCTGGATTGCCACGCTCCTCCACCACCACCACGCCGTTGTGCTGCTGTTGGATGGAGTCTTCCTCAACCTCTCCCTCTCTCCTTGCTGGATCAAGGCGTGGGAGACGTCACCGGGCTGTACGTGTGTTGAACGCGGAGGTGCCGTCCGTTTGGCACTAGGATCATCGGTGATTTGAATCACGACGAGTACGACTCCATCAACCCCGTTCACTTGAACGCTTCCGCTTAGCGATCTACAAGGGTATGTAGATGCACTCTCTTTCTACTCGTTGCTGGTCTCTCCATAGATAGATCTTGGTGACACGTAGGAAAATTTTGAATTTCTGCTATGTTCCCCAACAGAAGGCACACGACGAGATCTTTGATTTGTTTCAGAAGCAAAACGAGCGGCCGTGGTGGCGTGCCTTGCATCTGGCTGGCGTGACGCTTCGCCATCGCTGCTAGCTATCTGCAGGGCCGACCCATCTCGTTTCTTTTCTCATGTATAATTTTTTTCATACCTATTTTTTGCTGGGCTATACTAATATGTATCCTACATCATGGGCCCCCTCCCGGCCTGGGCTCTGGGTCGTCGCCCCTCCCGCCATACCCCAGGGCCGGCCCTGCCTGCGCTGGTGCCTCTGTCGGCGTTCCAGCAGGCGCAGGAGGAACAACGATACAACTTGTTCCTCCTGGAGCAGCATCGGCTGGCGGAGGGCCAGATCTACGGCGAGCGAGGAGGCCGTGGCGAACCCCAACTTTGTCGCAGAGCAGCGTGCCATCTACAACATCGTCCGCGCTCAAGCCGCCGCTCGCCAAGAAGCGGCCGCCGCGGAGGCGCAGTTGCAGGCGATCACGAAGAAGAACAATGCCAGTTGCGCCTCCTACACGCCACCGAAGAACCATCAGCCGACCCGGTGGGACGAAGACAGCGTCGACGCCACCATTTCCATCGCGGACCTCCAGTCCACCGGCGACGAACAGGTCGCGGACTCCTCCGAGGATGAGTAGGCCACGGGAGGCGGCGGTGCCTTGTGTCCCATATGGGCTGGTCCGTCTCCCGTGTTCTACTCTTTCTCGCCGGATACCGCACCTTCACTTCATCGGTCTTATCGCCGGTGGTCGGCGGAGGGAGGACGACATGGGCTTGGACGCCAGACGCCGCCGCCGTTTAGGGTCGGGTCTTCTTTTTGTTCTAGATGTTCGAAATGTAATGAAAATCCGTCGTGTTTGTATGAAATCCGTCACGTTTATATAAAATTCGGCCTTGTTTGCACGAGTTCCATCCGGTTTGTTGAAAAAGAGTTTAAAATGTATGCGGCTATAGTTGGATGGCAGCTTTCAGTATTCATGTCCGCGGACGGATGCAGGAGGAAATTTGCGGGTTGCCGTTGGAAATGCCCTTACAACACACCCCTCTAGTCACTCTAGTGATGTGATGCTTCTTTGCAAGGATATAAAGGGTGCCTCGACCAATGGACCAATGTGACATTCAATAGACTGAGTGTGTTGTTCTTTTTCTACCGTGGCTAATTCCGTGGTGAGGCAAAAAACAATGGTTGAAATGGCTATTGTCTTTTTATATATTTTTTACATACTTTTGTTTAAGTAGTTTAAAGATGATAGCAATACATGTCTAGGTTTTTTGCATAAAGCCAAATAAATATTGACCAACTATACACTGGTTTGCTGTCTTGTTAGCATGTCGATGTCGTCACTATGTCGGTTGCCATTGACATCAGAGATTGGGGATGACAACATCTCATTTATTGCGAATCAACCTGTGGTTGAGTTGGTTAGGTGGACAGTGGTATCCCCAACCCACCAGGGTTCAAATCCTGGTGCTCGCATTATTCCTGGATTTATTTCAGGACTTCCGGCGATGCGCTTTCAGTGGGAGGAGACGTTCCCGTCGACGACGAGGCGCCTACGGTGACTTCGTAAATCTCAAGATGATATGCCGGCTCAGTCTCTCGGAGGTGCTCATAGGGGTAGGGTGTGCGTGTGTGCGTTCATAGGGATGAGTGTATGCGCGTGTATATAAGCGCTTGTGTCTGTACTGATGCTCAAAAAAAACATCCCATTTATTGATAAGAGACTCACGTTATGTTTCCTCCCTGCATTTCGCCAAAGAACCGAAAAAGTATCAATTGAACCCTGTCATAGATATTGAGGAGCTCTTAAGACCATAAAGATCTCGAGACACCAAGGCTTGAAAATCCTATAGGGGGTCATGCGCCAACAACGTTGATGGCTTTGGATGGCTTGAGGAGCTAGAAGTTAAGAAAATTCAAATTTGTGGACTTAGAACCTTTCGTGGATAGAGGCTGACACACAAGCTATTGAAGAAGTAATGATAGGGCAAAGAGTGTAAGAAGGACACATTCAGAAACACTTACTTTGATATCGCTATAGATCTAATCATTAAATACGTGATAAATAGTTTTCACCACATTCAACAAGTATTAATGTTTGACATCCACTAGGTGAAATCCTAATCACTAGCCTAACTGTTGAATATATGATTTGTGCATGTATATTGTATAGCCTGGCCCACCTCCTAGTATTTGTATAGTTGAGGTTGTGACCCACCTTATACTCCATATATACGTGCGCTATGCACCGATCAATACATTGTGAAGCATTGCCAAAACTTTTGTCTCCAACATGGTATCATACCTAAGATCCTAACCCTAACCCATGTGCCGCCGCCGCCGCGATCCCCATTGCCGTCGCCGCCGCCGCCACCCACCATCGCCGCCGCCACCACCCGCCGCCGTCGCCGCCGCGACCGCCGCCCCCGTGTGCGCCGCCGCCCCCGCTTCCGCCTCCACCCTACCGCGCCGCCACCCGGCCACGCCTCCACCCCTCGGCCGCGCCGCTTCCCCGCGAGACACCGCCACTCCCATCCCCTCATGGCCTCCCCCGGCTCCTCCGGCACCACCCGCAGCCGCCGCACCAACCCGTTCGAAGGTCCCGATCCCGTCGTCATCCGCGACCTCAACATCCTCGCCCGGGTTCCCGTCGTCCTCGACCACCTCACCTCCACGTACTATGCATGGAAGACGTACTTCTCCCTCGTATTCCGGGAGTACAACATCCGGGATCACATCGATGGCTCCGTGGACTCCCGCTTCATGGAGGACAATGAGGAGTGGATGTCCATCGACGCCACCCTCATCCGTTGGTTCTACACCATCATCTCGAAGGACCTCTTCCGCACGGTGGTCTCCGCCGACGATGATGCCCACGCCGTTTGGACCAAGCTCAACAGCCTCTTCACCGACAACGTGCTCCAATGCAAGGTTTTCTTGCACGGCGAGTTTTTTGGGTGCCAGCAGCTCGACACATCTGTTGATGATTACTGCATGCGCCTCAAGAAGCTTGTTGACGAGCTCCGTGACCTTGATGAGACGGTCTTTGACGAGCTCCTCCTCAGCACCCTCATCGCCGGCCTGAACGACGATTTCAGGAACGCCGCCTCCAACATCCCCCTCATCACCAACCCGACGTTCCTGAAGATCGTTGCATACATGAAGTTGGAGGAGCGGAGGATGCAGATGTCACGCACCCGGGCCACCCACACCGCCCTCACCGCCGGTACCCGCGGCGGTGCGCCACCCACCGCCCTGCCGAGGCCCGCCCCGGGCCCCTTCCTGGTGCCGCCCGGGTTCACGTACCCGCAGCAGCGCCACGGGGGCCGCCGTGGCCGAGGCGGCCGCAAGCCGCAGCAGCAGCAGCAGCCAGCTGCGCCCGGCGGGGCGCCGCGTCACCACCAGCAGCAACTCCCACCGGCGCCCTGGCAGGCCGGCCAGAACCCCTGGACCGGGGTTGTGCACGCGTACTCCATGCCTATTCCGCGTGCCCCCGTTCTAGGCCTCTTCGGCGCCCGCCCGGCCGCTCATCAGGCGCTTCATGCGGCCCTCAGCCGTACCCGCCCGTGCCGCTCTACGGCCCCTCCGCGGCCTATGGGCTGCCCTTGGCCGGTGGGTTCGTGGCGCCGCCGCCTCAGCCGGCGTCGTCCACCCCGGCTCTTCCGCCGGCACGTTGGGACCCCTCGCTCCTAGCGGCCCTCCACACCGCCTCCACGCCGCAGCAGTACACTGGCGGTGGCGACTGGTATATGGACACCGGAGCCACGGCCAACATGGCCGCCAACCCCGGTAACCTTTTTGCCGCTCACCCCGTTCACACCGCTGCTCGCATTACCGTGGGTGACGGTTCTTCCATGCCTATTACTCACGTCGGCCATGCTGCTTTTCCATCTAACTCCATGCCGTTATATCTTTATAACGTACTTGTCTCTCCTGACATCATTAAAAATCTTGTTTCCGTTCGTTCTCTTACACGTGAAAATCCTGTTATCGTTGAATTTGACATGTTTGGCTTTTCTGTTAAGGATGCACGTACCTGGATGGTGCTCCACCGATGTGACAACCCCGACGAGCTCTACCCGATCCACTCATCCACCTTCACTGCCGCTGCACCCATGGTGCTTTCCGCCGGAGTGGACCTTTGGCACGCCCATCTCGGTCATCCCAACACCGCCATCCTTCGTCATATTCTTCGGAGTTTTTCATTCATGTGTAATAAGATCGACGATCACACTTGTCATGCTCGTCGTCTAGGCAAACATGTTCGTCTTCCTTTTAGTAATTCCTCGCATGTCGCATCATACCCGTTTGAGTTAATTCATAGTGATGTTTGGACCTCTCCTGTTGCAAGTAACACGGGCTATCTTTATTATCTTGTCATACTTGATGATTTTTCGCACTATGTGTGGACCTTCCCGTTGCGGCGAAAGTCGGACTCTGTTGCCACTCTCACCGCTTTCTACTCCTATGTCTCCACGCAGTTTGGACGTCCCATTCATGCGTTGCAAACAGACAATGGGAAGGAGTTTGATAACCTTGCGATCCGCAACCTTCTCGCCACACACGACACGATATTTCGTCTCACTTGCCCGTACACTTCGCAACAAAACGGCCGCGCTGAGCGCGTGATTCGCACTCTCAACGACTGCGTTCGCACCCTCCTCTTTCATGCAACCGTGCCACCACATTTTTGGCCCGACGCGCTCGCCACCGCATCACTACTCATCAACATTCGCCCTTGTCGCACTCGTGGGAATTTTGCACCTCATCACCTCTTGTTTGGCATGCCACCCTCCTATGCTGAGCTCCGTATTTTTGGTTGCCTGTGCTACCCCAGCATCGCTTCCACTACCCCTCACAAGCTCGCACCTCGGTCTGTGGCCTGCATCTTTCTCGGCTATCCCCCAACACCAAAGGCTACCGCTGCTATGATCCTATCTCCCATCGGGTGATCACTTCACGACATGTTTACTTTGATGAGATGGTTTTTCCGTTTCAGCAGGTACCTTCGGATGTTGCGGCTTTGCCCGCTCCCGATGACGGCCGCTCACGTGCTTCTCTTGGGCCGCCTCCCGGCTTTGAGGGTGCCCCCAGTGCCACGGGTCGAGTTTCTCCCCGGTTGGCTGCCCTGGGGGCTGCACCTCCCTTGGCACCCGCGACGCCCTTGACGTCGCCGGCCCCAACCACGCCGTCGGCCTCGCCCGCGACGGCCTCGCCGGCGGCCTCACCCGCCGCCCCGCTGGTGGCCTCGTCCGCGGCCTCGGAGGAGGTGGTCCCTTCCTCATCGTCACCCGTCTCCGCTCCGGACCCGCGGCCCCGTCCGATGACTCGCTCTCGGGCTGGCACCCTCTGCCCAAGCACACGGTACCCCAGCGATGAGTACCTTCTTGCTGCTTCCGTCTCTGAGCCATCCCCTTTCCCATCGTCAGCTCGAGCCGCCCTTCGGGATCCTCATTGGCCCGCTGCGATGCAGGAAGAGTTCGACGCGCTCCAGCGGAACCGTACCTGGCAGCTCGTCCCTCGGCTGCCTCGTGCCAACATCATCACGGGCAAGTGGGTCTTTCGGCACAAGACTCGTCCGGACGGTACTCTCGAGCGCTATTAAGCTTGTTGGGCGGTTCGGGGCTTTCGACAACGCGCGGGCGTGGACTTCACCAACACATTTGCCCCGCTTGTTAAACCGGGCACGATCCGCGCCGTGCTCCAGCTAGCCGTGTCTCGCGCTTGGCCTGTGCATCAGTTGGATGTGTCCAATGCCTTCTTGCACGGTCACCTAGCTGAGCAGGTGTTCTGTGAGCAGCCCACCAGCTTCGTCGACGCCACGCATCCAGATCATGTGTGCTTGCTCTCCCGTTCTCTTTACGGGTTGAAGCAGGCACCTCGGGCCTGGTACCAGCGCATTGCCGCCTTCCTGCAGATGCTCGGATTTACATCGACTCGCTCCGATGCGTCCCTCTTCGTATATCATCACGGAGTTGACACGGCCTACTTCTGATGTACGTCGATGACATCATTCTGACGGAATCCACTGTCGTGCTTCTCCAGCGGCTCACTGCTTGTCTTCGCGATGAGTTTGCCCTGAAGGACTTGGGTCCCCTGCATTACTTCCTTGGCATTGAGGTGGTTCGACGGCCAGATGGGTTCTTCCTGCACCAGCAGCGCTACGCCCATGAGCTTCTCGATCGAGTTGGCATGCTTAACTGCAAGCCCGCTCCTACGCCCGTCGACACCAAGGCCAAGGTTTCCGCTTTGGAGGGTTCGCCTGCATCTGATGCGGTCTTCTACCGCTCCATTGTGGGTTCCTTGCAGTACCTGACCCTGACGCGCCCCGACCTGCAGTATGCTGTTCAGCAGGTCTGTCTTCACATGCATGCTTCGCGTGACTCCCACTGGACTCTGGTGAAGCGTATCCTCCGATACATACGCGTCACCCAGTCTTTGGGACTTACGCTGATGGCCTCCGCCTCCACCGACCTCGTCGCCTACTCTGATGCGGACTGGGCCGGCTGCCCGCACACGGCGCTCCACCTCGGGGTACTGTGTCTACCTTGGGCCGTCCCTGATCTCTTGGTCCTCCAAGCGACAGCCCACTGTGTCCCGTTCGAGTGCCGAGGTTGAGTATCGAGCAGTGGCTAACGCTGTTGCTGAATGCTCTTGGCTCCGTCAGCTGCTTCAGGAGTTACTTTGTGACGTTCACAAGGCCACGCTCGTCTACTGCGACAACGTCTCCGCCGTCTACCTCTCCGCCAACCCGGTCCATCATCGTCGAACGAAGCATATTGAGCTTGATATACACTTCGTTCGTGAGCAGGTGGCTCTTGGGCGCATCCGGGTCCTCCACGTCCCGACGACGCAGCAGTTCGCCGACGTCATGACGAAAGGACTGCCTACTTCTGTCTTCGAGGAGTTCAGGTCCAGTCTTTACGTCTCCGGCGACGCTTCGACTGCGGGGGGCTGTTGAATATATGGTTTGTGCATGTATATTGTATAGCCTGGCCCACCTCCTAGTCTTTGTATAGTTGAGGTTGTGGCCCACCTTGTACTCCATATATACGTGCGCTATGCACCGATCAATACATCGTGAAGCATTGCCAAAACTTTTGTCTCCAACACTAACAACACCTTTAAGACAAAATGATATACTTGCATTTGCATGGATGGATTTGATAGATCAAGGGTTATTGTATTAAAAAGTTTGAATGGTGGGCAGAACACCTCAACATCCTCATTGCCATAACCATCCAGTAAAGTTTAGGTCTTCATTGGCGGTCCGAAGTATTTACTCCGGTGCATTCAACTTTCCTACAATCTACTTGTACATACTGACAGTGTCCTGTCTAAGGGGCCTCTCACCATGTCGACTCCTGACCTGAAGGGCCGGGCTGAGGACCCTTTGTCGGTTTCGTCTTGGGCCGCATCGGGCAGTCCATGACTTATACAAAGAAGATCCCAGAAGACTTGACATACATGATAAGACGTTGGATTTGTGGAAGAATCTACCTCCTCATACGTAGTCGACTAGGATCCGTGTACCCTAGGACCCCGGTTATACTATATAAACCGAGGGGTCAGGCTTGTAGAAAGATATCATACAATCTTTTGGTACTTTGCACTCTCGATACACTCCAACGCAAGAAAGCACAAGCAAGACGTAGGGTTTTATCTCTTCGGAGAGCCTGAACCAGGGCAAAATCCATGTCTCTGTTACCATTGCACCAAGACATCTAGATTAGGATACCCTACTGAGGGATTTGTTGGATTTAGCTCCGGTAGTGGTGGCCCATACAGGTCCTGCTAGGTGATCGTCGCGGTTCGATGGGAGTCCAGATCAGGGCTCAGGTCGGCGCCGATGTGTTCTTTCTGCCGGATCATAAGATTAGGCAACATGGAGTACACCACAAATCTTCGCAAAGAGATGATCTTAATGGGCTTGGGTTCTCACAAATCCAGGAGCAACACGTTCCGCTTGCTCCAGGCCCAATGTCAGATCTGGCCCCAGAGGAGTGTGAGAAGCCTTTACCGGGAACTGGTACTGTGATTCATGAAAGATCACATGATGTTAGATAGCATACCACTCTATGCTACCCTTAGCGTGATCACCTCAATACTTGTATGGAAGCATATGGGTTTCCTTTGCTTCCTGCAATAAATATAGGAATTAAGTACTCGTCTCATATTAGTTATCACTGGAATGAATGTATCTAGGCGTATTTCAGTGTTAAAATAAATCCGTTTGGGCAACAACTAATATGGGACAGAGGGAATATGAATCATGTTGTCCTCCCGATGGATAGATTGTTCTTTGAACAGATGGAATATGAGTCATAGCGATGGCACTCAAACTGATGCTACTGTTTCGGTGTTTCCACTACGAATTGCGCCTACTCGTATTTCATCTACTTACAAACAAGTTTTTCCAAGAACATTTATGTTGCAATTGAGAACCTATAGTTGCTAGACTGTCAAACTGCTTGAAAATAACCCACAAAAAAAAAGCTTGAGAATAACAATTAAAACTGCTTTTATTTCATCAAATGAAGCTCAGATATCATGATACGTGAGCATTTTGTTCTCGTAAAATTATGGACGCAACAGCCAACAAATTCAAACATCAAGTAGCACATCACTTATTACATACATTAACTACAAACTTAACCCTTTGCCTCCACACCGATAGTTTAGGAGACGGTTGAATAGAGATCTTCGATGACAACATGAACCGCTATCGGGATTCGGACCCAATGTCTGCCTCCATCGTGCCACACCAAATTACCAAATGTGTAATCGCCTTGGATCTTTCGTGTTGCCTTGAAGCTCACCTTGAAAGACTGTGAGCTTGTATCCTTGCCAAACACCAACACCATGGGTTTGACCAGCATATCAACACCGGCAGGGGGCTCAACAAATGCTTTATACACTGCATCAACTTGGCCCACATTGGTGACAGTTCTTGATACCGTTTCCGATGACTTGAGATTGGGGATGGCGATTGATGGGAGATTCAGGTCAAACAAGGATTTCTCAGTTGCTATACAACTACCGTTTGTATCTGACCCATACATGCAATTGAACAATTTCTGGTAATCTGAAGCATCGGTATCATATATAAGTCCAGGATCGCTCGCCTGAGTCGGATTGACAAATCCAGCTCCATAATCAAAAGGATCTGCAATCTTATTTGGGGTTGCATCAGCTAGTAATGGAAGACCGTTGTTGTCTGTAATGTATGCTGCAAAACCCCTTAGTTTTGTTAGAAAATGCATTATGACCATATGATGTTGAACATACTTCAAAAATCTATGGAAGCCTAACAATATAATTAGCCTATACCTATCAGTTGTCATGAGTGCTGATTTGAAAGCAGCAGGTGACCAGTCTGGGTGGAGTGACTTGAGCATGGCTATAATACCGGAAACATGTGGGCAAGCCATCGATGTCCCTGAATCGAAGAAGTAGAGCCCCAATTCCTTGTAAATACCAACCTGTGGCGCTGCTGCTAAAATATTCACCCCCGGTGCAGCAATGTCAGGCTGTTTACAATGCAGTGTGAAGGTATCATTTCATATGTTAAGAACAGTTATATGTTACAGACACAAAGATCAACAATTTATGATGTACTGTAATTTTTGGTATATACCTTGAGCACTGCAGGATAGACGGAGCTTGGACCCCTTGATGAGAAAGCTGCAATCTTTGGATCAGGAAATCCACTTCCAGTTGTTGTCCGACTTAAAGAAACCTTTGCTACCGGATTCTGGCTGGTACTGTTGAGAAGGAGAAGTGTTTAAGGCCAACTAAAGTAGCAAATATACACATACATTCTGAATAACAAGAGTAAATTTGATAAACTACAATTTTAATGTACAAAGTCACAATACAGGTTGAATAACAAAATTCATAGAACAGAACACCAGTATACACTCTACAGGATTATGTTGATCAAACATATCCCAGAACTATATGTATGAAAATTCTGAGAGTGTGCTTATGTCAGACTTGGTTGTGTAAAAATACATCACACACCTGTGACCAAAGGTACATAAACCTGTTTATGTAATTAGCCTTTAAATATGTAGTTTTATGATGCGCGTTATCCCTGAATAGTTATGTGAAATTGGTATTTATATGTAGTGTGGTGATAGTTCGTTACGAAACTAAGATAGCCAGCATGATAAATTTTCAACAAATAGGACTAACCATTAACCAACATATATTTTGTATAATTCATACATGCAATTAGGCAATGCACATTGTTTGGATCAAGGTTTCTTAATCTGTTTACTGTTCAGGGAAGATGACTGCTCCGAGGCAGATTCATTGTTTTCACTGATCATTAGCAATACCTGCCCGAAAAAGGACAAAAATGTTTTGTCTAGTTTTCCGAACCTTGGGTTGGACTACCCCACAAATGACTTTCTAGTTTACTAATGTGTAGTAGTAATGGATATGTAACATTTCACAAGTTATTTATGCACTCTCTTAGTCACAGTATCATCATTTTTTCTCTAGAACTCATGTTCATGTATGTGGTTTTAGATATTGTAACTTATACTTTCAATAAAAGGAACACAGCGAAAATCAATTCCTATTCCCAACCAAAAAAGGTGGTGTCCATTCAAAAAGAATTAAACCCACGAAATAAAATCAGAAAAATTAGTAAGGACTCAAAAATAGGCTTTGCCTCGCTTTATAAATAAAAGCCACATGGCCGAGCTATACAAGGTGATGATGAAACCCTCTTTCAAAGCAGATCAAAGAAAAACCAGATCAGCAAAGACTTGTTCCTAAAGGGGATGACATGTGAACTTATAGTACCGATTGATCTCATAATCGATCAATCATAGCTTGGGTTTGTGTTGCATACTGTAATTCTCGGGATAGAAGATAAAATATCAACCACCTACGACAGAATCTGAGGGCAACACTGGTATTAGCATTGAGACATGACCACAAGCTTTCTTGTACTTACTGTTAACCAACTTTGGAAAGAACATAATTGGTTCATAGTACGGTAATTCCTATTCCCTCCGAGGATTTGTTTTAATTTCCTAACGTACTGCATGTATAAAGCACTTTCTTGAAGTCCTAACCTCATACTTACCTGAAATACTGAATTATCTTGTAAGCAACCTCCAAATCAATAGAAACGCATGGGATGGACATGGCACGAAACTGCCAGGCAACAAGAAGGTCAGCATTTTGCTGCGTGAAGATAAAACCTTCTCCTCCGTTGTTGACCACTGCTGATGCTAATCTATACAATTGAGCAATCGGGAAAACAGAGGTTATACTGAAGCAAAGGACAATATTTCCCTTCACATCTGTACTGTTTGCAAGAGTCAAGTTACACCTGCAAATTACATGGGGAATCGAAGGAATAAGAAACATGCACATGTTTTCTGGAAAGAAATTCACCATAAATAATGGGCTATGGCTCCAAAAATGTTAATACCAAACACAGAAGTAAACAAACGAAACAAGTGTTCGAGCAGAGCATATAGTGTAGTCATACATGCTATTCATGTAGAGCTTGATATTGTGAAGCTGATTTGCTCTTTCCATATCCGCAAACAAGGATTGTCCCTATAAGCATAGGAAATTCACTGTTAGAATAAGGTGTACATGGGAGATTACGATAATAAAGCTTTACATTACAGTATTACACATCTGCTTCTTTCTCTTCTATCTAAAGACAAATGATTTTAACATGCTCCCTCTTACCCTCTCTTTCACATGGGAGGTACACTATTTAATCAAATCAATGGCTCAGATCTATTATGTACTCTTACCTCTCATGTAAAAAGGAGAGGTAAGAGGGACCATGCTAAAATTTGCCTGTTTTGTGAGCTATACTGGACCAGCCAACTTTATAATAACAGGCATGTCCTTGAGATCAAGTTGCTTCATCCAGATTTTAGGAATCACATCCTATTTATGACAAAATGATCACTAATTCATTTATGAAAAAAAAGGTCTGTTCAGTTCATGAATCATATGCATCGATCAAATTTGTGATTTTTTGTTTGCAATTGTAAATGTACATTATGATGAAGGACGTGCAAATATAGAATCGAAGAAATCAATCCAAACAATATCGTAGTTTACACAAGACCGAAATGAGGCCAAGATAGATTCGTGGGATCACAAACGAAAAACTAGCTCATTGCAGGAAGAAAATCCATCAGACAGTCTATCTAGTAAAGCATCCAACCTGCAGACCTCATATCTCAAATCTAACTACTCACATGTTAAGGTCATTGCTCATTAGTTTCTGCGCAACTATGAATTCCAGAGTATGAAACCATGACCTCCATGGCTATTACGCTTAATTGTACCCCGTTTTGACCAACTCTGCTTCTACCTCCAATAAAAAAAGGATAGAAGATAGAAACATACCACAAGTGTCTGGCCATTTCCGAGAGTGATGGTAGTAGGAAACAACCGATCCACCGTTGAAGCTGCAACCGTAAACAGCCACGGAGCTACGTTACCCACCATCTGGGCATACGGTCCAAAGTTCCCAGCTGCATATACCACGGGTATACCCTTTGCCACCGCATGAAATGCGGGGAGGTGCCCCCAACAGGTTGACTATGGACAGCGATAAGACGTCGACACCGTCATGGATGGCATCATCTATTGCTTTCATGACCGCTGCCTCACTGCATGTGGCATCGGCTGGTGGCTTCAAGGCTCCAGCAAGCCTTGTACACTGCGATGCGGGCTCTTGGCGCGCTACCATGTGCAACACCGGATGCGAGTTATTTACTCAAAACCACCACACTTGGGGTTAGGATAACAACTTGGTACCACATTTGAACCAGGGCACAAAAAACCACCACAAATGCGCCTAATTTGTAACGCGGAGCACTGATGCTGGAATTTGGTCGCGAAAACAGCGAAACTGACAAGTTAGGCCCGCATGTCGGGCTGACGTGGTGTGCTTATGTGGACAATATGCTGAGTTGGACATAGGTCCCACCTGTCAATGACTCAAGTATTTGTTCTTTTTTTTGTTCTTTTTTACTTCTTCCTCCTTTTTCCATTGGCATTTCCACAAACATCTTGTGGGCACCCCCGCAAGGCAGAGCGCCGCTGCCATGGCGTCGGCCACGAGCCTCCATGCGTGCCGTCGGACTACAGGCGTGCGCTCGTGCGAGCTGCGGCCGCGGGGGCGCTATGGCCGAGCGACTGGAGTGGGAGGCGTATGTGCGGGCGCGGGCATGCTCGTCGGCGTCCATGGCGGACATTGGAGCTTGCCAGCCATGGAGGAGCAAGCTCGAGGATGCACAAAAAAAAAAAAAATCAGAAAACGAGCTGCAGCGGCGCCCAAGCGCAATTGCTCGTTAGCCATCCACTTGACTCCATGGACTACAGCGACTCCAGCCGGCCACGAACGACGACGGACACGGCGGTCGCCACAGCTTCTCCTGCTGCCGCGCCTACACTCGCCGCCGTCCGCGGCCGGTCCTATACTGCTCGTCGGCCTGGGCGCGCGGCGGGGCGGGGCGCTGCTTGTTGGTCGGCGGGCCGGCCTGGGCACTCGCCGTCGTCCGCGGCCAATCATGTACGGCTCGTCGGCCTGGGCGTGCGGCGGGGCTGGGCACTACTCGTTGGCCGGCGGGCCGGCCTGGGCACGTGGCCGCCGGCGCTCCATGGAGAGGCGGACGAGCTAGCGCTGCTCACTCTCTCCGGTGAGAGGACAATGATTGGCGCCCAAAAGCTGTTCGATGGAATGCCTCAAACAAAGAGATATGGGAAGAAGATGTTGTTGTGGACAATGTTGCCTGCTGCTATCGAGGCCACATGGGTGCCATGGCCGTTGAGGTCTCTGGGAGAGAAATATTCACCTACTAGTTGGGATTCGTTGGCAACATCGGCGTACCACCGTGCACCGATGATCTTGTTGTTGCAGCTCTTGGAGCTGAAGGACTTGCCAGATTGACAGGTCCCCTTCCATCTTGGAGGAGGGGGTGTGTATCCATCATCACTGAAGCTCGGTGACTCTGGCCAAATACCTGAAGTATGAAAAAGCT
The DNA here is from genome assembly GCF_018294505.1 of Triticum aestivum. Taxonomy (NCBI): domain Eukaryota; kingdom Viridiplantae; phylum Streptophyta; class Magnoliopsida; order Poales; family Poaceae; genus Triticum; species Triticum aestivum. Next base: position 559,870,977 of record NC_057810.1, on the reverse strand, counting down.
GTCAGGTTCTGCCATGCATTGTCAATTTCATCAGATGCAGATTCAATTAAGATATAACCCTTTCAACTTTACTATTCACACTTGTGGAAATGACATATCATTTCCTCCGTAAGCGATATATGCAAGGTCCATGTGAGAGTAATACATGTGTCACGAAACGCATCATGACACACACAAAAAATAATCAAACTTCCCCTAACTGAACACTGTCCAAGAAAAAGAAAAAAACAGTTTATAAGTTCCAGTCTCAACTTCCCACCCGCATGGGTCCCCTATTCTCATCTCTTTCCCTGTCTTCTCCTTCTCTACAACGCCACACGCGTACCTTCTGCATTTTCTGCATGGATCCTCAGCGTATTCCCCGCTCAGCACCACATGCTCCTTTGTGGCTCCGTGCTTCAGTCTGAACTACCTGTCGCAGGCGTCGCCGCCTCCCCAGTCGAGGTCCGCTTCTAGGTACTGCCTCCACACGCTCGATCCTGGGTTTGTCTACGGAGCAGCCTCTCTGCCCGTACTTCCTTAATACCATGAGTCCGGCCCGTCGATGCATCTTCATGGGCATGGGCATAAGCTGCAGCGTGGTGTTGGCTGTTGAGTATAATGTATATTTTTTTTGCAAGAACATTTCCGACCTATTCATCTTCAATCATGGCAGTACAACGAATACCAGAAATAATAAAAATTACATCCAGATCCATAGACCACCTAGCGACGACTACCAGCACTGAAGCGAGCCGAAGGCGCGCAGCCGTCATCGCCTCTCCATCACCGGAGTCGTGCACAACTTGTTGTAGTAGACAGTCGGGAAGTCGTCGTGCTAAGGCCCCGTAGGACCAGCGCACCAGAACAGCAACCGCCGCAGATGAAGAATAACATAGATCAGAAAGATCCAATCCGAAGACACGCGAACGTAGACGAACAACGACGAGATCCGAGCAAATCCACCAAAGATAGATCCGCCGGAGACACACCTCCACACGCCCACCAACGGTGCTAGACACGCCGCCGGAACGGGGACTAGGCGGGGAGACCTTTATTCCATCTTCAGGGAGCCGCCGCTGTCTCGTCTTCCTGAGCAGGACACAAACCCTTGCAAAACTGAAATAAACGACTAAAAACGGAGCCCTCCCGCCCGCCCTTGCCGAGATCCACCGCGCCCCCATGGCCCTAGGGCCACCGGAGAGGAGGCGGACCTGCGGCGGCGGCGGCGGGAGGCAGAAACCCTAACATGTATATTAGGAAGTATATGATAGACTAGGATTTGTTTCTGCCTTGTCTTGTATTTCAAGTTGGTCATCTCTCCCTAATAATAAAGCACGGATTGGGTCTCCGGGTTTACTGTCGCGGCGTTTTTACAGAAGACCCCCTGTGTTTTTAGCAAAAACAACCCACAGTCTAATAATAAGTGTCGCAGGAAGATAACGATTCGATCGTTGGGCCACCGGGATTGTATTGGGCCTCGAAGAGAGAGCACAGTCATGACTCCTCCTGAAAGCGTAGGGCCTCCACCAGGTTACATATTACCAAAGGCATCACGCACGCAATCCTTTCGTCCCCCACACGCACGAAGCCGCCGCCACCGCCGCTTCTCACCTCGATGCTAGATCGGAATCGAAGTCGTTGCTCAAATCGTGAGATCGTTGGAAGAATCACAACACGGCAGATGTGAAGGGATCATTGTCGTTGCCGCCGCTGCCTTTGCTCTGGACGGAGAGGACGACTACCTCCGCTGGAAGAAATCTGTGCTGCTCCGCCTCCACGACCTCAGTGTTGGCGCACGTGCTGATCACCGCGCTGTCACCCCCTTGGGAGGGCACTCGTCGACGGCGATCGACCGGAGAGGTAGCCGGAGAAGGGGAACGGAGCAGAGGAGGAGAAGACGAGAGCGAGACGGCTCGGGGAGAGGATAAGAGAGAACGAGAGGCTAGAATGAGCACAAGTTCAAATTCGATGCCTTACAACGTTTTGCTTGCTCGCTTATAAACTGCGGCTACAACCCAACTCCCGGCCCAACGGCCCACTCTACTACTCAACCCGCCAGCCCACTATCCTCTGCCGTGCTTCGCTCCTTTGCCACAGCGATCGACTGTGAGGCTGCTGCTGCTCTGTCACTTACAGTACCCGCCCCTGAAGAACCAGCTTGTCCCCAAGCTGGTGCCGATGGAAAGCGTTCCTTGAGCACTTCATAATCCTCCCAGGTGGCCGACGCAGCAGGTATCTTTGCCCACTTGATCAGTATTTGAAGATGAGCAGCGTTTCCCTTCTTGACCAGCCTGCGGTCCAGGATTTCTTCAGGGTAAACTCCCGGCACAGAGAGATCAATAGGTACTGGTAGCGTAGTGAACACTGGAGTGTGATCAGGCACATGGTTCTTAAGCTGCGACACATGGAAAACTGGATGGACTTGGCTCCCCTTTGGTAATTCCAGTTTATACGCAGCGTTGCCGATCTTCTCCAGTATCTTGTATGGCCCAAAGTATTTCAGTGCCAGTTTCCGACAAGGTCGATTTACCACTGAGGATTGGGCATAGGGTTGCAAACGTAGGTATGCCATTTCTTCTGGAGCAAACACTCTGTCAGACCTTTTTTTGTCCGCAAAGTGCTTATACTTGCACTGGGCGCGTGCCAAGTGATCCTTCAGAACTGTTGTATGCTGTGTATGTGACTTCAACCACTCGTTGACATCCTGATTGACTGATGTCGTATGCCCCGCTAGCTGACCCATGTTCGGTGCATACCCGTAGAGAGCCTTGTATGGTGTACACCCAAGTGAAGAATGATAAGTTGAATTATACCAGAACTCTGCTTGGGGTAACCAAGTCACCCATTTGGTAGAACACTCATGGACTGCACACCTCAGATACATCTCTAGACACTGATTTACCCTTTCTGTTTGGCCATCCGTTTGCGGGTGATATGCCGTGCTCATCTGCAGCTTAGTGCCCCAGATCCTAAACAATTCTTTCCAAAATGAACTGGTGAAAATCTTATCTCTATCAGACACAATTGTCAAGGGTAGTCCATGCAGTCTCACAATGTTGTTGAGGAACACCTTTGCAACAGAAGCGGCTGTGAAAGGGTGTTTCAACGGCAGAAAGTGACTTACTTTGGTGAAGCGATCCACTACAACCAAAATAGCTATCCCTCAGATTTGGGTAAACCTTCTATGAAATCCATGCTAATAGCCTGCCAAGGACTGTCAGGGATGGGTAAAGGCTGTAGTAACCCTGGAGTTCTACATAGCTCATGTTTTGCTTGCTGACATATGCCACACTGCTTGACAAAGTTCTCCACATCCATCTTCAGTCCTTTCCAACTAAACAACTGCTTGACTCTGTGGTAAGTAGGTAGAATACCTGAATGTCCTCCCACTGGAGTTGCATGAAAAGCCTGTATCAGTTTTGTTTTCAGACCTACATTTGCTCCCACCCAAATCTTATCATCCTGTTTGAGCAGCCCCTCCTGCAGTTGAAACCCAGGACAAGAAGTGGAGTCCATTGCCAGTTTTTGTAACATGGAAAAAGCTTCTGGATCAACAGAGTAGGAGTTGAGAATTTCCTGTATCCACACTGGCTTGCTGGTGGACACATTTGTACAGCAAACAGATGTGCCACTCTAGATAAAGCATCTGCAGCTGTGTTTTCTACCCCTTTTTTGTATTGAATGGAAAACTGCAACCCTACCAGCTTGGTCATTGCCTTCCTTTGTAAGTCAGATGTGAGGTTCTGATCTCCCAAATGACATAAACTCTGATGGTCTGTTTTGATAATGAATGGAGCTCTGCTCAAGTAAGATCTCCATCTATCAATGGCCAACATAATTGCCAGAAACTCCTTCTCATATATAGATTTCTTCTGATTTTGCACTCCCAAGGCCTTGCTGTAATATGCAATTGGATGACCATCCTGGGATAGAACAGCTCCCACTCCAGTGTTGCAAGCATCAGTTTCTATAGTAAAAGTCTTGTCAAAGTTGGGCAGGGCTAACACAGGAGTGTTCACCATGGCTTGTTTGAGCAGTTGGAAAGCTTGTTGTGCCTCCTCAGACCAGTAGAATGCTTGTTTCTTCAACAGGGCAGTCAATGGTTTTGCCAGCACTCCATAATTCCTCACAAACTTTCTGTAATATCCAGTGAGTCCCAGAAAACCCCTCAATTCAGTTACAGATGTGGGAATTGGCCACTGTAGCATAGCTTCAGTTTTGGCAGGATCAGTAGATACCCCAGTGTCAGAAATTATATGCCCCAAATACTCCAAGGACTATTGAGCAAAAACACATTTACTCTCTTTGACAAACAAGTTATTTTCCTTGAGTATATCAAACACTGACTGAAGATGCTCTATATGTTCCTCCAGTGTTCCACTGAACACCAGAATATCATCCATGAAGACTAAGACATACTTCCTATTAGCTCCAGCAAAAGCAAAATTCATGACACACTGGAAAGTGCCTGGCGTAGTAGCTAAACCAAAAGGCATTACCCTGAACTGGAACTGCCCATGATGGGTTTTGAATGCAGTTTTAAACTCATCCTCCTCTTGCATTCTTATCTGATGGTACCCAGATCTTAGATCCAACTTGGAAAACCACTTTGCTCCTCCTAATTCATCCAGAATCTCATCGATAACTGGCATGGGAAACTTGTTCTTGACAGTGATGGCATTAAGTTTTCTGTAATCCACACAAAACCTCCAAGTCCCATCTTTCTTTTTGACTAGCAAAACTGGTGTAGCAAAAGGGCTTATACTGGGTGTAATAAGAACTGCATCCAACATTTCCTTCACTTGTTTCTCAATTTCATCCTTTTGTAAAGGAGAGTATCTGTATGGTCTGCAGTTAACAGGAGTAGCACCTGGTACCAGATTTATTTTGTGATCAAAAGCTCTGTGGGGAGGTAAAGTGTGTGGCTCTTGGAACACATGTTTGTTCTTATCCAACACTTGTTGCACTTCTGGAGGAACTTCTGTGACTGGAGCCATAACTATGCGATTTAGCAGTGCCGTAGCCCAAACATCATTTCCTTTCTCCCACTTAAGGAACTGTTCAGCCGATATCTCCTCTATACTTTCTTGTTGAACAGGTGGAACTCCTTGCAGCTTGATCTCTTTGCCCTTATACTGAAACTGTATCCACTTGTTAGCCCAGTGACACTGCATTACACCCCATTGCTCTAGCCAATCCATGCCCAAAATGATGTCATGTCCTCCTAGTGGTAGCACTTGCATGGAATTACTGAAACTGTGCCCTTGAATCCACCAGGTGAGTTGAGGTACCTTTTCTGTACAAGCAATAAGACTTCCATTTGCTACCTTAACTTGTAGAGGATTTCCTAATTTCTCAGTAGGTATATCCACTTTATCTAGAAGAGCCTTATCTACAAATGTGTGTGTACTGCCTGAATCCACCAGGACCAACACCACTTTGTTCTGCACAAGAGCTCTCAGTTGAATGGTTTTTGGATTTGGTGCACCTGACAAAGCGTTTACTGAGATGGTGGCACATTCTTCCTGTCCTCCAGCTACCAAAGCATCTAGCACAACATCTGATATGATTTCCTGTGTAACTTGTACCTCTGCTGCTTTTAACTGAGCTCCCCCTGCCACAGGCTGATTACATACATCACTACTAGAAAAACCCCTACTAATGGCGCACCTAGTATGGCCATTAATGGCGCATCTGTGGTGCGCCATTAACAACACGCCATTAGTAATTTTTACTAATGGCGCACCACCTGGTGCGCCATTAGTATCTGGTATACTAATGGCGCACCGCGGGTGCGCCATTAGTATAGGCCAGGGTGCGCCATTAGTATGCCTCCCAGGGGCCATGTATATCCAGGTGCTTTGGCATACTAATGGCGCACCACCACTGGATGCGCCATTAGTAACCATGGCATATTAATGGCGCACTTACCAGTGATGCGCCATTAGTATGCTTTGTCATACTAATGGCGCACTGTCATGTGATGCGCCATTAGTATGAATATTAGGTTTTTTTTATTTTTTTATTTTCTGTTTTTTGCACAGGTTACAAAATGTATAATTTGACAAAATATAGACAGCACACATCAACAACAGATTCATCGAATACAATAGAAGATTAGTCTTTGAATACAATTCATCATATTAGTCTCCGAATACAATTCATCATATTAGTCTCCGAATTGAAAAGACCGAACAAAGATAGAACATTATATTACAAGTCTCGAGACCGCGAGTAGCGAGTTTGTCTTCACATTACAAGTCGATATCGATCATCTAAACTACCATCACATAGAAGAGAGCTGCGGTCATCACGATGAGCATCATCACGATGAAACTCGTCTTCATCCGGTTCCTCCAACGCTCCCTCCCCTCTCCCGCTAGATAGCGGGCGTATCTAGATTCGGCCTCGGCCCTAGTGGTGTACCCTTTGTAACTGTTACCGCTGAATCGGTGAACCTGTCTCCGACACTCCTCCCAGTCATCGTAGACTCCGGGAACCTTACCCTTGTACACGACATACGTCGGCATCGCTATGCACTAGCCAAACGAAACGTTAGTACCAATTCACAGACAATACATAAGCAATATATAATTATGCAACAGAACGATCGGAAGAGAAAAGCAAGACATTAATAGCATCGATTACATCTAAGTTGAACGACTCTCGAAACCAAAGAGACATACTACAAGTTCATTAAAGTTTAATTACAACATGAGCCAATCGATGTTTCAGAACTAGACACAGCATCACTGCTTTCGACTCGACTCAAGGGACCGGAGCGTGGATGAAGCCGCCGTCTATCGTGGGAGTCATGAAATAACGGTCGTTGTCAGCCTGCATTTGTAGCATTGTGTCGATGTCACTGTTGGACGGTTGATTTCTGAGGTAGAACTGCCCCGAGGTACGAAGGACATCTTGATGGATGATTTCCGCAAACTCCGACTGGATGCGAAAGAATTCTTGTCGGAGGTCCGCGTCCTGGATTGCCGACACGCTCGCGGCCCAATCTTTGAGTTTACTCGGTAGCAGAAGTTGATGATGGTCCCGTACGATCGCCCGCATGTGATGGATGGCGTAGTAGGCACCCTTCTGACCGCCAGGCGGCTGCTTGACGCAGCAGAACGTCGTATTGTGGGAGAACACGTGCTTGCCGTACTTACGAATAGGCCTGGTGAAGGTGCCTCCAGATTTGGCGTAGCCGGGGAGAACATCATCAAGAACCTTCTTGACATTTGTGTAGTCTACGTTCGACTGACGGTCCGGGTCGAAATACGTGGCCATGGAATATTTGGGGCTTAGGAGGATGAGCGTGCAACGTGTGTCACTGCAGAAAACACGGAATGTTAAAAGAAAAACGATCGAAATGTAAGAATTCATATGTTACGGGCCGGTTGAGGGGAGGACTTACTCGGGAAAGTAAGGCACGAGGAAGTTATCCTTATCTTGGTTTGCCAGAATGACGCCTTCGAGGTAAGAACTCGCGACTTGCCGGTCCCCAGCGCTGCCCAAGATCTTGGCACGCATGTAGAAGGGGTCGACTATCACGATGTCCGGGGTCTTGTCGCGAATGATCCGCATCTCCATACTCAGCGAAAATAGCCGAACGAAGGTGTAGTGCAGCGGATGAAGGTTCAACATAGCGTGGATGTCATCAAAACGCAGGACGATCGTACGCCCGATGGAGTTATCCACAAAGCCCTTGCCCTCTGGCACCTTGGCCGCGAAAACTGGGTATGCCACATCCTTCTCCCTGAGACGCCGCTTCTCCAAAGAAAGAACACTGTCATGCAGACTCCGCATAGCACCGGTTGCAGCATTGAGCATATTTGTCGGTAGCATCGCCCTACCCGCCACATGCACCCTCCTCGAGATATCCTGCGGTGAAGGTGGCCCGTCCTGAGCACGGATCGTACTCGGTGCCGGCTGGCTCGCACCCTTCTTAGTCTTTCTTTTGCGTGCCTTCTTCTTCTCCTGTAATGGGACCGAGTTCTGCTCACAGACCGCCTTCTTGAGTGTGTTGGGGCTGATAATATTTCGCACCTCGCCTATCTGAGGCTCGGTGAAGTCGGCAGCTGGAGGCGTCTCCTGAGAGCTGAACGTCAGACGGCGCCTGTTGCAACTTGGCTTCTCCGCGGTACCAGCTAGATCGCACACGTCTTTTGTTGGGTTTGGTTCTTGAGAAGGAGGCCCCATGAAGTCGCCATCGTACCCATGATCGGCAAAGTACTGATCGACGTTGCCAAATGTATCATCGTCGTCGTCGTCGTTCTGATCCTGTGCCATATGCATGTTTGGATCCAGTGGCATAGGGATGTCCGGCACCGTTACGGCGGTCTTGCCATGGGGCCGACTTGGCGCCGGCACGACTGGCGGTGTTGTCTTTGGGGTGGTGTCCCCCGCCCCCAAACGAATCTGGCTCTTCGGCCAAAGCAGGGGCCAGCTCAGGCAGGCGCTGAGGGTCATCACGTCTTCATCGTCGGCCCCGACGGGTCGAATCGGAGGTAACAAGTCGTCGCAGCCTGGCAGCACCCGAACCAGTTGAACCCTAAACAAGTTGGGTGGCATCTGGGTACCGTGGAACAAGGGGTTGCCCGGTTGAACGATTTTGCCCTTGGCGACATCGACCAACTCGTTGTTCACGAAGTGGAGGAGAGTGCACGGAACGTCGGCGGCGCCCTGCGAAAACATGTAGGGCGTCAGGGATGCCCAGTCAAAGGCAAGGAGATGAAGTCCTCGGCCGAGAGAGGCTTAATTAGTTACCGTGATGATGGCGTCGAGCTCGGCTAATGTCGACGCACCGCCAACGGCGGGCGTGCAGTTGACGGAGGTGCCGCTTGCTGCAGAGGTGCCGGCCGGCGTACACCCGGGTGCATTAAGCTCCCGTGCCGGCGTCGGAGACACCAATGTCGCCTCCGCCGGAGGCACCAATGGCCCCGCCATCGCATTATGCGAGTTGCTGGCCGTGAAGCTAGGAATCGGGGGCGGCCCCTGTTGGCCGCCCGCAATCCACGCACTCAACCCCGAGATCAAGGTAGGCACAAGGGCGGTGATCGTCGCTCCGAGTCGTTGTTCCACTTGCTCTTGGACAATCTCCGGAATCCGCGCCACCTGTGCCTTGAGTTCTTGAACCTCTCGCGCCTGGCTTTCCGAGCTGGTCTTTTTCTCCTTCCGCACACCAGCGGTATAGTATGACCCCCATTTTGTCGACAAGCCTTTGCCGGCCACACGACCAGCTGACGTCGGCTTACTGAGCTTATCCTTGTTCTTCATTACATTCAACCCCCTATTTAGAGTGGTGTCCCAAGGGTTGCTCTTAGTCGACCCCGCGCTACTGCTTTCAGTCGCCTGCGGAAGGAATGTGAACCATTTAGAAATTTGGCTTCATTAATTAGAATGCAACCATATGGAGCTAATTACGCGGGGGTGTATTCCTTACCAGAACAAGCTCAAGCTGCCTGGTCTTCGGATCCGTGGTAAGCTCCTTTGTTTTCGGGTCCTTCTTGTACCGGGCCCTGACAAAGTTCCTGGTCTGCTTGTCACCGTATTTATCGAAGAGGGGCGGTAGGCCTTGCTCGGCACGGTCCGCCTCCTCCTTGTCCCATATAGGCTCCGCCACTCTGTAACCGCCGGGACCGAGTGTGTGTTCCCCTATGTTCAGCTCCCGCATTTGTTTCCCCCACTCACTTGATTGGGAGCTTGCGGTGCTCGAGCAATTGATCTTGAAGTCGTTGTAGTCATCTTCGGTGATCGAAGGATTTTTCTCCTTGATCTTCTGATAACTCTCACCTTTCTCGATCATTCTCTTCACATTGCTTTTCCAAGTAGACAGGGCCTTGCTCATCTTCGTGAGGGCAGCATTGTTCACTTTATTCCCTTTGAGGCTTGTGTTTTCAAATTCAGCGGGGAACTTGTATCGTTCGTGCAGCTTCGTGAAGAGGAGGTTGCGCAAATTCCCTCGGTCAGGATGCCTCAGGTTCTCGGTGTTGATCGAGACGGTGCTCCGGACAATGCACCCGAGCTGAAGCGAGTACCCCTTGACTATTCGTTCGGGCGCCGTTGGATTCCCGTTGGAGTCCACTTCAGTAACTTCCTCCTTGAGGGTGCGGAGCACGATCGGGCGCCGGTCCTTCCGTTGCCTCTTCGGTTGGCTGCCATCTGTGCGTGCGCCGCCATCATCAGTGGTGGCATCCTCGGCGGCACCATCAGTGGTGGCATCAGTGTGGTCATCCTCGGCGGCACCATCCGTGGTCTCAGGATCGGTGGGGAAGGCGGCGGCCTCATACAAGTGAGGTTGTTCCTCCATCTCCTGGGACAGCTCCCAGAATGCCTTGCCGCCCGAACCCCCGGCCTCATCGTTGTGGGCCATGTTTCTCTCTAAATAGAAACAAAGTTTGGTCAAAAAGTTGGTTATTGTCAAGGAACAAGATCATGGTCTCATCATTTAGGGTTTGTCGACACCGAGGCATCCTAAAATCTAAGCTTTTATCATTGAGGGTTTTTCGACGCCGAGGCACCCTAAAAGCCTAACCTTTCATCATTTCGGTTTTTATCGACACCGAGGCACCCTAAAAGCCATGCATTAGTCACAAGTACGCCGGGGCACTTGATCCTACTTAATTAACTACTAAGATACCCCGGCCCATGCATTAGTCACAAGTACCCCATATGTCCTATTTTTAGCAAAGTCATGCTAAAATTCACGGAAAATTTCAGCATGACCTTTGCTGAAAATAGGACATATGGAGTACCCGAATTTGCCGGAACGGAAGTTAATCGACATTCCGGCAAACTCAAGGGCCTCTCGGGGTACCTGCAAAATCATTATCCCAGGTGGACATGGATGCAATGTCACATGTCACATGGATCCCACACCCACAGGAGCTGGTGAAGCTTCATGTGTATTTCACGAAAACCAGCCTGACTAAAGAGCTTTATGTAGAAAACAAATCACTCCACCAGCTCACACAGGATCATCCCTCTAAGCAATTACTCAAAATGGGCACTAGCAGCAAAATGAACATTTTACAATCTGAACTTTTTTTTGTCATCTATGTGCTCATTTAACTTTGATCCAAATAGTATCAAAGTTCTTAGAAACAAGCAGCTCTGCTAACAAAGAACAGTAAAAATGGGGCTTGCCTTAAGATGGGAAGTAAAGTTGCAAAAACTATCACAAAGAACAGTAAAAATGGAACATAGCTCAGCATTTGTATTGATAGGAACAAACATAAAATCAAACCATGGGCATCTACTAGGTAGACCAACATAAAATTTTGACTGGAGTTACATAAGGGGAAATTGATGTGATGAATGGCAGTTTGGGAGCTGAGCTGATCATGTCCATGTATTCTAATTCTACAGTAAGATGGCATTGCTGTTGGTACCAATTTATTTGTTCACAAAGATACATTTTTGGTAATGCATAGACAACATCACCTTTTATTTATCATGGTTGGTTCTGTTCCATAATTATATCAGCCCAGAGTGTCTTATTAGATATCAGACTGAATTGTAATGCACCCATTCTAAAACTTTAAGTGAAAATAACCCTTGGTGTTTGATATGCATAACAATGAAAGATGTTGGTTCACATCTTTTACTGATAGTTTGGTGGTTTTATTTTTCTAGCCCACCGTCAATCACTTGGTAGCCATGACAGAGAAACCGCGGGGCAAATAGTGTGAGTAGCTAATAAGGGCTCAAAAAAAGACTTTAATATGTCTGATGATCCAATGGATTGGTATCTATCATCTGCTACCAACATGTATTTTTTTTGAGAGAGATGGACTACCAACGTGTATTATGCTATTTAATTAAAGCTCATGCCATGCTTATCTTACATCAGATTTATTTATTCTAAGCTATAATTATTTGCCAGTTGCTTGGCAGTACGTACTAGACATTGTGGCATCATGCATGCTGCGTGAGGTGAGGTGAGAGCTCAACTACCATGGGCATCAAACATAAAATTTTGACTGGAGTAACAGAGGCATAAAAGTAGAAATTACAGGTTTCTGAATCTGAACTTTTTTAGTTAACAGACTAACCCAAGCACCTTTTCTGGCATTATATTCAACATATATGAGATGAAACAAATCGTACGACGCATAACTAGTCTGATGGGATGCTAAAAAACATACATCTGATTCCTAGCAGTCAGATCGATTATTTTGCTTCTAAGGTCAGAGGATCATGCTGATTAAGGTTCTGTTTTTTAAACCAAGTTACACAAAGAAAATGCACCTAAGCACCAAGAGGAACTGTTACAACTCCATAAGGTATATCCAAGTCACTGCTACTCATATTCAAAAAACCTAACTCCAATATAACCAGAAAGATTGTAAAACATTATATCTCCCTGCTGACACGAACTGAAAGCGTAACAAAAATACCATCTTCTTTTGTTGATGCGTTGGTGTTTTAGAGTAGAGGTAAGAAAACCGGAGACCATATATGTAGTTTCTAACATATGCAAGATTACTTAAAAATTGGAGATGCAAGATAGTAGTATATAGAAGAAGAAACAAGAGAGAGATGCAAGATAGTAGTATATATAGGTGAGTCAACCTATTATTCTAGGCAGCTGCCTTGCTAGTGATTCGGTGTCGTCGCAACTGGATCCCTCCCACTCGACCTGCGATCTTCTACAAGGAAAAAGTAGCAGCTCAGTCAACCACCATATAATTATACAAGGAAAAAATGCTACTTGGCACAAGTGTAAACGAGAAGCTTGAGGTAGCAGCAGATTGAAGTGATAAAGTGCAAAGGAGAAGCTTGAGCTAGTAAACAATTTCTGAATGTTATAAAGTGGGGAAAGTAAAATAAAATTCATGACTAGTCATGGCACTAGAAAAGAGATGAGATTTCACAAAACCAGAGCCAAGCATAGTCCAGAATGTCAAATTTTCAGTTAGTTAATTATTACAGTCCTTTGCTAAAAGAGATGATCCGTCCAAGAAATTTAATACTAGATGCATGCAGTCTGTTGAGGATCTTTTAGTGAATGACTAACAACAAGTAGCCGAGCTTGCCCAAGAAAGATTAGATTCAGAAGTGCTGGCTGCTGCTAGTGAATGGAGCTGACAGTTATACAATGTCAATTGATAGTAAGTAGAGTGAGATGATCAAACGTTTGTGCTGAATAGTAGTGGCAGTGTAATGTTAACTAAATACAGTTGGCAGTGTATATAGTGCATTTTTCTTCTTCTTTCGTTGAGTAGCATAAATTAGACCTATCATTGTGTAAGATGCAGGAGTACTTCTTATACTCTGTGACATTGCCATACTTAGCCAAGAGTCCCCATTTCTTATATTCTGTGAGATGCAGTCATCTTTTACTCCAGTTCTTATTGTAATTATTGTTAATTTGCAGTTCCTAGCTAGACATAATGTATCAATGGAACAAGAGAAACAAAGAATTTGCTGAAATGGCGTGTCACACGCAGACCAGATGATACAGTTTCCAATTCAGCAATTCAGCAAACAAAGAATTCTGCATCTAATCAACTACTCTAGGTATGTACGTACATGGCAGACAAAAACACCTAGCAATAGCAACAAGAGAACATAGTTTCGTCCCTTAGGAAAAAAACACGCCAGAGAATGAGAGATGGAGAGAGCAGAGAGAGAGAGGGGGGGATGATACCTTGACGAGCTCCCCTGATGGCGTGGGTAGTAGGGTCGGGGCAGCGTCCCGGGAAGAACTAGGCACACGCGGTCTGAGGTGCATGCAGCCTGCGCGCGAGAGGAACCAGCATCATCAGGGAACCTTGACGGCGGCACAATCGAATTGAACAAAGGGGGAGGGGGAGGAGAAGAGGACCTTGCGAGACCTTCAATGGCGGGGTCGCGGGAGAGAAGAAGCACGCGAGCAGCGGCGTGGTCGATGGGAGCAGCTCGAGCAGAGGTGGCGGCGGATCTGGCCGGCGTCGAGGGCGGCGGGGCGGCGGCGTCGGGAGAGGAGAGGGGAAGGGGATCGAGGGCGAGGGCTCGGGCGAGGGAGAGAGAGGGGATCGAGGGCGAGGGCTCGGGCGAGGGAGAGAGAGGGGATAGAGGGCGAGGGCTCGGGCGAGGGAGAGAGAGGGGATCGAGGGCGAGGGCTCGGGCGAGGGAGAGAGAGGGGATACGAAGTAGGGGGGCACAATACTAATGGCGCACCACCCCTCGGTGCGCCATAAGTATATACATGCTAATGGCGCACCTCGACCTGGTGCGCCATTAGTATTTTTTTTATTTCCGCTCGAGCCAACAGGTTATCTCCCACCTGACCTTATCCACATCAACTCCCCTCTACTAGCTCGACTGGTCAGGTGCCAGTTCTCACACCAGGAGGTCCTGGGTTCGATTCCTAGGCTCCACAATTTTTTATGCATTTAAAATGCTGTTTGATACTTATTTGTGTTTAAATATGTTCAAACTTGTTTAAATCATAACAGTAATTTTTTTATAAGACAGTAATAATTTTTTAAAAAATATCATCAAACAGTAATGCCGGTGGAGCGGGGGAGGGTGCGGGGGGTCGGTGGCGGCGGTTGAGTAGGGGAGGGGTGCGGGGGGTCGGCGGCGGCGGTTGAGTAGGGGAATCGAGGGTGCGGGGGGTCGGCGGCGGCGGCCGGTGGACCGGGGGGTGCTCGGCGGCGAGGGGGACCGGATCTGGCGAGGTGGGATAGCGATCGAGATGGAGGGGGATCGAGATCGAGTGTCCATGAAATTTAAAAATATTCATGATAGTTCAAAAAGTGCCCATGAAATACAATCGAGAAATGAAGGCTACGATTTAAATACAATCGATCTTAGCTAGCTATCTGTTAACAATCTTCTTGCCCTTCTTTTTCGCAAATGGAGTTCTTCTGTGGAACGGACGTCCTTTAGGTAGGGTGGTCCTGCTTCTTCTTGTGGTGTATGCTGCTACTTCATCATCGTCGTCATGTTCGATCCTCGGGTCGCCGTACTTGTCGAAGTCTTGCTCATTGGCTACTCCATCCATTCCGATGATCTTCCTTTTGCCTCTCCTCACGACAACACGACTGGTCTTTGACGGGTCGGTAATGAAGAAGCATTGGTCCACTTGGGAAGCCAGTACCCATGGCTCATTTTTCGCGGTGACGTTTGCGCCCGCGGTCTTGGATTTGGCTTCGGGTATAACCATGGTGGTGAAATACCGGTCTTCTTTTAGGACGCTCTTGGCCCATCTGACACGGAACATCGGGACCTTCTCTCCAGCGTAGCTCAGCTCCCAGATCTCCTCGATCCTTCCGTAGTATCTGTCCTTGTCGTTACCGGTGTAGGATTCCATCGTTACCCCGGAGTTCTGATAACCATCGCTCTTCATGTCCTTGGCCTCGGTGTAGAATGTGTAGCCGTTGATATCGTACGCCTCATAGGTCATCAGGTTGTGCTCGGCGCCCTGTGACAAGGCGAATATGAGTTGTTCTTCCGCGGAAGAATCCTCATGTAAAGGGTACGACAGAAGCTTCTGCTTGAACCAACGCGTGAAACATGAGTTGTGCTCTTTGAGTATATCTCCGTCCGTCCTCTGTTGGCCTCGGTCATTGTACGTCTTCTTAATAAAGGTTTTGTGCTCTACCACCCAAGGATCGACCACGTCTATGTGTTGTAGCGCGACTAGGTTTGCTCTTTCAAAGTCGGCGAGTCGACCCTCGAAGTCGACATGCATTTCGCGGCGACCCTCACGGTGACCCCATCCAGCGAGCCTGCCGAGGTGCCTGTTGACGGGCAGACCAACGGGGTTCTCGATGCCTAGATAATTCGTGCAGTAGGAGATGCACTCTTCGGTCAGAAAGCCCCTGGCTATGCTTCCCTCTGGACGTGACATGTTGCGAACGTATCCTTTGATGACACCATTCATCCTTTCGAACGGCATCATGCTGTGCAGGAACGTCGGCCCGAGTTGGATGATATCCTCCACTATATGGACCAGCAGATGCACCATAACGTCGAAGAATGCGGGCGGGAAGTACATCTCAAGCTCGCATAGTATCACCACGATCTCTTCCTGTAGCCTTCTGAGTTGCCTCACGCCAATCGACTTCCGAGAGATGACGTCGAAGAAGTTGCATAGGCCAAATAGCGTTTCACGGACGTGCGCGTCCATGATCCCACGGATTGCAACTGGAAGTATCTGCGTCATCAGCACGTGACAGTCGTGAGACTTCATCCCGCTGAACTTCTGCTTCGCTGGGTCTAGGTATCTGCTTATCTTCCCCGCGTAACCGTAAGGAAGTTTTACTCCTAGGAGGCAGGTGAAAAACTGCTCGATCTCCTCCTGGCTTAGAGTGAAGCACGCGGGAGGGTAGTCATTTCCGGTCTTCTTGGCCTTTTTGCCTTTGCGACGACTTTCTGTGTCCTGCTTCGCCTCATCATCATCATCATCATCATCATCATCATCATCATCATATATAGCGTGAAGCTCCTGCCTGATGCCCATTGATTTCAAGTCTGCCCTTGCTTTCGGCCCATCTTTGGTCCTCTCTGGCATGTTGAGCAGGGTACCAAGCAGACTCTCGCACACGTTCTTCGTGATATGCATGACATCAAGGCTGTGAGGCACACGGTGGATCTTCCAGTACGGCAAGTCCCAGAAAACAGACCTCGTTTTCCATACCTTCAGCAGCGGCTCTGGCGCCTTTTGCTTCTTTCCCGGCAGTGGGCAGTCTTTCCAATTTTTCAACAGCTTGTCTATTTCCTCGCCGCTCCTCGTACACGGGCGTTTTCGGGGTTCGGTTTCACCATCGAACAGATCCTTGCGTTTCCTCCACGGGTCATCGTCGCGAAGCCACCTTCGATGTCCCATGAACACGGTTTTCGAAGACCCGGGATCTCTATCTAGCTGGCGATACGTTGTGTCATCCATGCACCTTACGCATCCAGAAAATCCGTGGACTACCTGCCCCGCAAGATATCCGTAACCGAGATAGTCGTGCACCGTCGTGAGCAGTGCGGCTCTCATAGGGAAATATTCTTTCTCTGCGGCGTCCCACGTATTGGCTGGCGTTTTCCACAGCGTGTCAATCTCCTCTTTCAGCAGCCCCAGATACAGATTGATGTCGTTCCCTGGTTGTTTCGGCCCTTCAATTAGCATACTCATGTGAATGTACTTCCTCTTCATGCACAACCAGGGGGGAAGGTTGTACATCCACACGAACACAGGCCAGGTGCTATGTGTGCTTCTCTGGCTGCCAAACGGATTGACTCCATCGGTGCTCGCGCCCAGCATGATGTTCCTTGGATCGTTCCCAAATTCTGGGTATTCGAAGTTCAACGCTTGCCACTGGCTCGCATCCTTAGGGTGACTCAGCATCTTGTCTTTTTTATCTATCTCCGGATCATTTGCGTCATCTTCTCGCTTCTTCTCCTCCCTATCCGCGTGCCAACGCAGGAGCTTTGCTACCTTAGGGTCCGCGAAATACCGCTGCAGACGAGGAGTGATCGGAAAGTACCACACCACTTTTCGAGGAGCTTTCTTCCTCTTCTTGTATCGAGTGACACCGCACACCGGACATATGGTAGACTCCGCGTGCTCGTCCCGATAAATGATGCAATTGTTCATGCACACATGGTATTTCACGTGCGGTAAATCCAGAGGACACACGATTTTCTTCGCCTCCTCCAAACTGGTCGGGCACTTGTTCCCCTTGGGAAGACGTTCGTGCCAGAATGACATGTTCTCGTCGAAGCATGCGTCGGTCATTTTGTGTTTTACCTTCATCTCCAGAGCCATGAGCGTTACTTTCAGGCGGGTATCCTCGGGCCTGCATCCTTCATACAATGGAGTAACCGCGTCTAACTCAAGTTGATCCATCTTGGCTTTCTCTCGGGCGGCAGCTCTTGCGTTATCCGTCTGCTTGAGAAGCAGCTCTTGAATATGAGGGTCCTGCACCCAGCCCATCGATGGTCCAGCGTCGTCTGCTCCGCCGGCATCATCATCATGTCCTGCATCTTCTACATGATGACTGTGTACAGCATCACCGTCGTGATCATCTCCTGGGGATTCTTCGTCTTCTCGCCCCCCCGAGCCGCGGTGGTTGTCTTGCTGCCCTTCCTCATTTCTTGCCCGGCCCCCATGGACGACTTCGTAGTCATCTTCATCACCTTGCCACCGATAGCCATCCATGAAACCACGCAAGAGCAGGTGGTCCCGCACCTGCCCGGAATCCGGGTCCGCAATAAGGCTATTCAGCTTGCATCTTCGACACGGACATCTTATCTCCGTCTCGTTCTTTTGAAGCATCTCGGCCTTCGCGGACCTCAAAAACCTATTCACGATGCCTTCGGTCATCGTGCGGACCATGGTCGCCTGCGGGGTAGAGCAAAACGATATTTTAGAACCAAGAAAAAATTTGGCATGACTTTCCCTAAAAATAGGACCAAAAAGAATGCTTAATGCCAAAATTCTCGCCGAAACGGAAATGAATCAACATTCCGGCAAAATATTGGCAACTATCGCATTTCAAATACCGGTACACCTCCAAACACAAACACATATGCAACACCACAAACATATGCAACACCACGAACATACATAGATCTAGCTAGGCCATAAAAAGTGCATGTGCACATTGTTGTAGGGAGAACAACATAAATATAGCTTCCCCCCTTACTTACCTAGCAAAACAAGGTAACTTAACCACTTAATTTGAATGAATCTATGGTGGAAATGAGGTGAAAAAGAGGAGGCACCCGAGACAAGGAGGAGGCGGTGGAGAGAATGAAGTGGGGAGAAAGTGAGTGTGGGAGGAGAGGCTGTCCAAAATATCTTGTTGCTGCCCACTTACTAATGGCGCACCAGCAACAAATGCGCCATTAGTAATCCAGGTTACTAATGGCGCACCCCCTGGTGGTGCGCCATTAGTACTTTTGCAAAAAAAGGAATAAAAACAATAATAAAAAAATAACATTAGTGGCGCACCTTCTGGCTGGTGCGCCATTACTAGTTACAACTAGTAATGGCGCACCACCAGTGGATGCGCCATTAGTATGTTTGGACAGGCGCACTAGTTCGAAAAAAAATTTGGTACTAATGGCGCACCGTGGGCAGGGTGCGCCATTAGTAGTTTCAACACTAATGGCGCATCAGAGGGTGGTGCGCCATTAGTATATACTAATGGCGCACCACATGTCTGGTGCGCCATTAGTGTCATTCCATCTATAGCCCTTTTCCTAGTAGTGCATGACCTGGTGCAAAATTTTCCCCACATTTATAACACAGTCCATTGGCTCGACGATATTCCTTCAACTGTTTTGCTTTCCATAACTCCCCAGTTGCTAAACCTGGCCGATTGTCTGACTTTGTGTATGTAGATTTCTGGAAAGTTGGTTTGTGTGCTTTCTGTTGGAGTAATAAGCCCTCCTGTACTGAAGCATAAAGAGCTGCCAATTGGATAGTACTTGGCATTTGAAATTCCACCGCTGACCTGAGTTCCTCCTTAAGTCCCAGCACAAACCTAGTGACCAGGAATGTGTCACTGATGGTGGGCTCATACAGCTTGACCGTGTACACCAGCTACAGGAACTGCTGTTTATATTCCTCGACTGTATCTCCTTGTTTTAACAGTATCAGCTCTTTCATCTTCTGCCGATACACATCAACATCAAACTCCAGCAATATCGCCTGACAGAACTGCTCCCAAGTATGGAATTCCCCAGACTGTTTGAATGCTTGATACCAACGAGCATCATTATCCGACAGATACAGAGAAGCAGAGGTGACCTTAAAACTGTCAGGAATGTGATAGAGCCCGAAGAATGCCTCACACTTGTCCATCCAAATCCGTACATCTGTGCCATCAAACCTTGGAAAATCCATTTTCGGCATCCATTGCTTCTTGCCCATGTTCTCATCCACGACAATAAGTATGGGTTGTTGTGGAACGTGATGTACCTCAGGTACCTGGATCGGGTGCGGCGGAGGTCGTCCCACAGATCGCGGTGCCGCACCGAGTATGCCATCCGAGACCTCAGAAGCAGTCGGAGACGAGGCTTCTGCTACCCCTTGCTGCTTATGCATCTGTGCCGCATGAGCTTGACTCTGCTGCACCTGTCCCAGAGTGTTGCAGGAGAGATCCACCTTAACTTGCACTTGATCGAGGCGGGCGCCTTGCTCCGTCAGCTTGGCGTCGAGAGCCTCGAGCTGCGCGCTGAGTCCCTCCACGGCGGCCAACTTGCTCTGGGCGGCCTTGATCTCTGCGAACTCCTTCAGGAGCCGTTCCTGGAGCGCCTCCATCTCGTCCGCGAGGAAGCGCGATTGTGGATTTGGCTTGAATGTCGTCGTGGTCACCGGATTTTCCCCGAATCAACCCACCTCAGGTCAGGACTTACGCGGATCGAACCCTAGGGTGATCCGCCCCCATCGCCTCGGATTTGCTGGGTACAAAACAGGAAAAAAATTCTGAAGGAAACGGCGGCGAGGATCGACGGCTCTGATACCAACTGTCACCCCCTTGGGAGGGAACTCGTCGACGGCGATCGACCGGAGAGGTAGCCGGAGAAGGGGAACGGAGCAGAGGAGGAGAAGACGAGAGCGAGACGGCTCGGCGAGAGGATAAGAGAGAACGAGAGGCTAGAATGAGCACAAGTTCAAAGTCGATGCCTTACAACGTTTTGCTCGCTCGCTTATAAACTGCGGCTACAACCCAACTCCCGGCCCAACGGCCCACTCTACTACTCAACCCGCCAGCCCACTATCCTCTGCCGTGCTTTGCTCCTTTGCCACAGCGATCGACTGTGAGGCTGATGCTGCTCTGTCACTTGCACGCGCGCCGCTGGCAAGCCTGTTGCCGCCAACTAGCATCTCGTCGTGTGTGCGTCCGTAGCCGGCGAAATTGATCCGCTCAACTTATTCGTTCTAAACAGAGGACAAATCAATCAAGGCGCTAGCATTGGCTAGCTAGCATTAGCCTTGTATATGGCGTGGCGTTTGTACTCAGCGTCTCACAAAGCATTCATCGGGCCGCATACCTGAGCCAGCATTCTACAAGAGGGTCTTGCAGCTTCTCCAGCTCAACTCCTCCGTCTGCGCCCTCGCCGCTGCCGACGACAAGGACCATCCTTGCCGAGTTCTCTTATGCAGGTGACGCAGTAAAAACGAACTCATCGAGAACACACGTCTCAGTCACAGTCACAAAAGGATTCTGCCCAGCTTTGAGGTCGCAGGGGACGCAGATTTCGTCTTTCGATCAAGTTCTGTTGTGTGATACAATAGCAGCAGGAGTAGAGCAGCAAAATTCATCAGATAAGAAAGCGGCGGAGGCTGAAGGACCGAGTGCTGTCGATGTAGCTTTACAGCCATGCATGCATCCAAATCACCGGTGTTGTGACCTTGACCTGGGATTGCTCCAAGCTAATTGAACCAGCACGCCACGACTGCTACCAAGCTTCAATTACGTGGACAGGTACCGTTATCTTTCTTTTACATTGCCATATTTGTGTAGAATTACCAAGTGCAGTCTCGAGCCTTGACCATCGCAACCATGGGGGCTTGCCATGCATCTAAAAAAAGATGCATCGTCGTTGGGTAGAAAATAATTCCCAGAATTGTGGGGTAATTATGGGGCTTCACATACATGCTAGGTACTAAAGAAAGAAAGTAACATCCATTGGGATTAGGCGCACAAGTAACATCAAAATAATTAAAGGAAGACATTGCACAATGATTGGAGAGGATGTTGCACAATGATTTATAATGCATCGTAGAGGAGGACGTTGCCATCGACATTAATATTACTTAGTAAGTTTGTGTTAATTTTATTTTTTGTTGAAACACATGATGTAGTTTCGATTATTCATTAAATTTAATTACTTTTAGTGTGCTTTATATTATCACAATGATGCTATAAATAAAGCAGAACTTTTTCCATAAGAAAATATTGTCAACCAGATCAATTTACTCGAATTGTACCCCAAGTTCTATCTTTGTTCATAGGAACAAGATTTGTTCCCCAGACGTTGTCATGGGCATTAATATTCCTTACTAAATTTGCAACAATTTTATTTTTCATTGAAATGCTCGACGTAATTGTTATTACTTACTACATTTTATTATTTTTTATGTTCTTTATGTTGCCATGATGTTATGAATAGATCAAAAGTTTTACAAAAAGAAAACGTTGCCAGTCAGATCAATTTACTTTGAATCGCACCCATGTCCTAAGCTCCATGTCATGAACTCGTGATCCTAAAATTATACATATTTTTTTGATCATAAGCAACTTATCCTGTGACATACCAATCATGGTTTATAGGAACAGAATTTTTGTTCCCCGGTGCAACGCACGAGCATTTGTGCTAGTTCTAATCCTATATATATAGGGTAACGCTATTCTAAGCGTGAGTGTAGAATAGCTTATTCTACACCCCCTAGTAACGCTATGTACAAAATCTAGTAAAACGGTATATGAACTATTCCATCAAACCTCTTCCTCCCTTCTAACATGGTATTAGTTGCCGGGTTCTAAACCCTAGCCGCCGCCGCTTCCGCACCCATGCATCGCCCCAGGGGCGGTCGGCATCCATGACCACCGCCGGGGGCCGCGCCGCCCGTACCTAGGGTTCGTCCGCCGGTCATGTTGACCGACTTCCCTAGAGAGTCATTTCACCGATCCCTTGCTCCGGAGTTTTTTCTCTCCCGCCGGTCATCTTGATCGGCGGTTTCTTTTTGGTTTTCCGATCTAATCTTGATCGGTTTGCGTCGCCCACCGCCGCCGTCGACCCCGTGCACCTCTACTCCAAACCGACGCGATCGACCGGCTTCTTCACCGACCCGGCGGCCTTGCGCGTCGTCCGCGTGTCTGCCTGCCGGTCGCCCCGACCCGGTGGCCTCGCGTCATGCGGCGGCCCTTCACCGTCGTCGTTCACCGATCGAGCAACGGGCTGCCGCTGCGCCGCCCCGTCGGGCCGCAGCACCGCCGCCCCGTGGTTCTTCTCCCGGCTGCACCGACCAGCGTCACCGCTGCGTCGCCCCTTTGGGCCGTAGTGTCGCGGCCCGTGGTCCACCGTCGTCCCGAGGTCGTCCGATCCAGGTCGTCCCCGTGGTTGCAATGACCCTCGCGCCGCCGCTGCGTCGCCCCGTCGGGCCGTAGCGAGCATGGCATGCGGTCTCCACCACCGCTCGAGGCCGTCCCCGCGGCTGCACCGACTCGCGCGCCGCTGTTGCGTCGCCCCTTCGGGCCACATCACCACGGCCCGCGGTCCCCGTCACCGCCCCGAGGTCTTCTCGCCATCGCCCCGACCCACCCGTCCGCCGCTACAGCGTCGCCCCTTCGGGTCGTAGCGCCGTGACCTGGGGTCCACTCCGCCGTCACCGCGTGTCGACCTCCTGTGGTATGCACCGCGCCGCCTCCCTTGGCGCAGGAACGCCACCGTCTGCACTGGTCTTCCTCAGGCTGTCAGGGTTCTTCGCCTACTTCGAGCACCACCGCCGCGCTCCTAACCTAGCCGTCGCTGCCGCTCTTCTTTGTCCACCGCCGCCGCCGCTCTTCTTTGGCCGCCGCCGCTGCTACCCACCTAGCCGCCGCCGCCGCCCATCCACCTCCTTTGTCTTTGTCCAGCACCAGCCCGTCGCCAGCGTCGCCGTCATCTACCCCGACCACTTCGTCTACTCTAACAACCGCGGGCGTCACCAGCCTCACGCCGATTGGCGCCGCAACCGTCGTCGAGTTCTTCTCTGCTGGCCTATCCGACTTCTCCGACATGGTGTACAGCTCGTGCAGGTCCCTTATCTACGCATGCCCGGTGCTGGCAACACAGATGCGTGCCTTCGTCCACGACGTGTTCCCGGGCCTTGCAAGCCTGGTGCGGTGCTTTGTCAACTTCTTCTTCGTCCGTCTTTGCATGCCCGGTGATGACCCACAAGTATAGGGGATCTATCCTAGTCATTTCGATAAGTAAGAGTGTTGAACCTAACGAGGAGCAGAAGGAAATGACAAGCGGTTTTCAGTAAGGTATTCTCTGCAAGCACTGAAATTATCGGTAACAGATAGTTTTGTGATAAGGTAAATGGTAACGAGCAACAAGTAATAAAAGTAAATAAGGTGCAGCAAGGTGGCCCAATCCTTTTTGTAGCAAAGGACAAGCCTGGACAATTTCTTATATAAAGGAAAACGCTCCCGAGGACACATGGGAATTATCGTCAAGCTAGTTTTCATCATGTTCATATGATTCATGTTCGGTACTTTGATAATTTGATATGTGGGTGGACCGGTGCTTGGGTGCTGCCCTTACTTGGACAAGCATCCCACTTATGATTAACTCCTAATGCAAGCATCCGCAACTACAAAAGAAGTATTAAGGTAAACCTAACCACAACATGAAACATATGGATTCAAATCAGCCCCTTACGAAGCAAAGCATAAACTAGGGTTTAAGCTTCTGTCACTCTAGCAACCCATCATCTACTTATTACTTCCCAATGCCTTCCTCTAGGCCCAAATAATGGTGAAGTGTCATGTAGTTGACGTTCACATGACACCACTAGAGGAGAGACAACATACATCTCATCAAAATATCGAACGAATACCAAATTCACATGACTACTAATAGCAAGACTTCTCCCATGTCCTCAGGAACAAACGTAACTACTCACAAATCATATTAATGTTCATATCAAAGGGGTATTAATATGCATATAGGATCTGAACATATAATCTTCCACCAAGTAAACCAACTAGCATCAACTACAAGGAGTAATCAACACTACTAGCAACCTACAGGTACCAATCTCAGACTTAGAGACTAGAATTGGATACAGGAGATGAACTAGGGTTTGAGAGGAGATGGTGCTGGTGAAGATGTTGATGAAGATTGACCCTCTCCCGATGGGAGGATCGTTGGTGATGATTTCCCCCTCCCGGAGGGAAGTTTCCCCGGCAGAACAGCTCCGCCGGAGCCCTAGATTGGTTCCGCCCCATGGCGGCGGAGTCTCGTCCTGTAAGCTTGCTTCTGATTTTTTCTCGGATGAAAGACTTCATATAGAAGACGATGAGCACTGGAGGGCCACCAAGGGGCCCACGAGGCAGGGGGCGCGCCCAGGGGGTAGGGCGCGCCCCCACCCTCGTGGCCAGGGTGTGGGCCCCCTCTGGTACTTTCTTCATCCAATATTTTTTATATTTTCCAAAAATAACTTCCGTGGAGTTCTAGGACTTTTGGAGTTGTGCGGAATAGGTCTCTAATATTTGCTCCTTTTCCAGCCCAGAATTCCAGCTGCCGGCATTCTCCCTCTTCATGTAAACCTTGTAAAATAAGAGAGAAAAGGCATAAGTATTGTGAAATAACGTGTAATAACAGCCCATAATGCAATAGATATCAATATCAAAGCATGATGCAAAATGGACGTATCAACTCCCCCAAGCTTAGACCTCGCTTGTCCTCAAGCGAAAGCCAAAATCGATAAATATGTCCACATGTTTAGACATAGAGGTGTCGATAAAATAAAGCACGAACATGAGGGCATCATGATCATTCTTATAACATCAACATATATGAATATTGTCATATGAATTCTTATGATAAAGTAACAATCTATTCACAATGTCAAGTATGAATCAAAAACTTCATTGAGAACCAACAAACTATAATCTCAGTCACTGAAGCAATTGCAATTTATCATATCATCAGAAAGAGTCTATGTCAGAGCTTTTCAGCAAGTTCACATACTCGACTATCATTTAGTCTTTCACAATTGCTAACACTCACGCGATACTTGTGGTTACAGAGTTTTAACCGGACAATGCCTCCCAACTTCTTACCTCAAGGGTAAATGTCAACAATAATAGTTCATGCTCACTCATATCCAATTATATATATATATATATATATATATATATATATATATATATATATATATATATATATATATCAGGATCATACCAACATACTGTGCTTGCCAAATGATAAAATGTAAAAAGGAAAGGTGAAGATCACCATGACTCTTGCATAGGGTAGAATATAAAAGTAAAAGATAGGCCCTTCGCAGAGGGAAGCAGAGTTTGTCATGTGCTTAAGGGTTGGATGCACAAAGTCTTAATGCGAAAGAACGCCACTTTATATTGCCACTTGTGATATAGACCTTTATTATGCAGTCCATCGCTTTTATTACTTCTACATCACAAGATCATATAAAGCTTATTTTCTCCCTCACTAATAAATCATACATATTTAGAGAGCAATTTTTATTGCTTGCACCAATGACAACTTACTTGAAGGATCTTACTCAATCCATAGGTAGGTATGGTGGACTCTCATGGCAAAACTGGGTTTAAGGGTATTTGGAAGCACAAGTAGTATCTCTACTTGGTGCAAGGAATTGGCTAGCATGAGGGGGAAAGGCAAGCTCAACATGTTGGATGATCCATGACAATATACTTTATCTCAGATATAAGAAAACATAACCCATTACGTTGTCTTCCTTGTCCAACATCAACTCTTTAGCATGTCATATTTTAATGAGTGCTCACAATCATAAAAGATGTCCAAGATAGTATATTTATATGTGAACCTCTCTTTCCTTATTACTTCCTATTAATTGCAATGATGACCAAAACTATGTTTGTCAACTCTCAACAACTTTTAATCATCATACTCTTTTTATGTGAAGTCATTACTATCCATAAGATCAATATGATCTCTTTGTTTCTTTTTGCTGTTTCTTTCTTTTTATTATTATTCACTCAAGATCACAACAAGATAATCAAGCCCTTGACTCAACAGTAATCTTTATTATATAGCTCATGGACTCGATTACATAGAGAGATCATAAAGCAAAACTTGTAACTAGATCATGCTAAAACTTTATTCTACTAGATCAAGATATTACCAAAAGGATCGAACTAAGAAAAACGGTAAAGATAGGAGTGTGATGGTGATACGATACCGGGGCATCTCCCCCAAGCTTAGCAGTTGCCAAGGGGAGTGCCCATACCCAATACTCAGTTCTCCTTCCTCGGAAGTAGTGACGATGGAGTTGTTGATGATGTAGGCTTGTCGTCCATCTTCCAAGGCATGGGCTCACCATCATAGAAGGATGATCGAGTCTCCAGAATCCTCAAATCTGCAGCCAAACTCATTCTCTTGAATCTATATTCATACTCACAATTTTGGTTTTGCAGGTCATAGATCTGGGCCTGGAGGTGCTCGATTTTCTCGTGAAGCTTGAAGATGGTCTCCCCAATGTTCTTGGCATCCAGCTTGTGGTTGTTGGTGAACTCCGTGATCATTATGTGATTGGAATCAAGTCCACGCTCCACCATCTCCTGGCACTTGAAAACTTGTTGCTCCATTGCTTCGAGCCTCGTATCCATGCTTCCAGTCCTCCGTGGTCCCTCAACATCGCGGATGTGTAGCAACCCATCACGCATCTCAACGGTTTGAGGGTGTTGCAGCACCTCCGCGAGGTAGGGATTGATGACCTTCTCGAAGAACTTGTCCTTGGGGGCGCTTGGAGACGTCATGATGATCTAGATCTGTCAGGGAAACAGCTCGAAACGAAAACAGGGGATAATTGCGTGATACAGGAGTCAAAACCTTCGGGAGATTATATAATGAATTTTTACCGACCAAAAGAAGTATCGTGCAAGAAAACGGAGTCCGGAGAGCGCACGAGGTGCCCACGAGGCAGGGGGCGCGCCCAGGGGGGTACGACGCGCCCTCCACCCTCGTGGAGACCTCGTGTCCTTCTCGGACTGCTTCTTATTTTTCTATTTTTCTAAATATTCCAAAACGGAGAAAAATTGCCATTAGAACTGTTTTGGAGTCGGTTTACTTACCGTACCACGTACCTATTCCTTTTCGGAGTCTGAAACGTCCAGAAAGTGTCCCTTATGTATTCCTCTGGGGTTATGGTTTCAATAATATTTGTTTCAACATTTATTGGATTACCTGAGATATAATGCTTGGTTCTTTGACCGTTAACCACCTTCGGATTTGTACTTGCGAAGTTGTTGATTTTTATTGCACCAGAATGATAGACCTCCTCGATAACGTAAGGGCCTTCCCATTTAGAGGGAAGCTTTCCTGCAAAAAGTCTAAAACGAGAGTTGTATAGCGAAACATAATCACCTACATTAAACTCACGCTTTTGTATCCTTTTGTCGTGCCATCTTTTAACTTTTTCTTTAAATAGTTTGGCATTTTCATAAGCCTGGGTTCTCCATTCATCAAGTGAGCTAATGTCAAATAACCTCTTTTCACCGGCAAGTTTAAAATCATAATTTAGCTCTTTAATAGCCCAATATGCCTTATGTTCTAGTTTGAGAGGTAAGTGACATGCTTTTCCATAAACCATTTTATACGGAGACATACCCATAGGATCTTTATATGCGGTTCTATAATCCCATAATGCATCATCAAGTTTCTTAGACTAATTCTTTCTAGATCTATTAATAGTCTTTTGCAAAATTAATTTGATCTCTCTATTACTCAATTCTACTTGACCGCTAGACTGTGGATGATATGGAGATGCAATTCTATGATTAACATCATATTTAGCAAGCATTTTACGGAAAGCACCATGAATAAAGTGTGAACCACCATCAGTCATTAAGTATCTAGGGACTCCAAAACTTGGAAAAATAACTTCTTTAAGCATCTTAATAGAGGTGTTATGATCATCACTACTAGTTGGAATAGCTTCTACCCACTTAGTAATGTAATCAACAGCAACTAAAATATGTGTATATCCATTAGAGGCAGGAAACGGTCCCATATAATCAAATCCCCAAACATCAAATGGTTCAATAACAAGTGAATAATTCATAGGCATTTCTTGACGTCTACTAATATTACCAATTCTTTGACATTCATCACAAGACAAGACAAACTTACGAGCATCCTTGAGGAGAGTAGGCCAATAAAAACCGGATTGCAATACCTTATGTGCAGTTCTATCTCCAGCGTGGCGCCCTCCATAAGCCTCGGAGTGACACTTACATAGGATCTGTTCCTGTTCATGCTCAGGCACACAATGTCTAATAACACCATCTACTCCTTCTTTATAAAGATGTGGGTCATCCCAGAAGTAATGTCTTAAATCATAGAAAAACTTTTTCTTTTGCTAGTATGTGAAACTAGGTGGTATAAATTTAGCAACAATGTAATTAGCATAATCAGCATACCATGGAGCAGTATGAGAAGCATTTATGACATTTAGTTGTTCATCAGGAAAGCTATCATCAATAGGTAGTGGGTCATCAAGAACATTCTCTAACCTAGAGAAGTTGTCTGCAACGGGGTTCTCAGCTCCCTTTCTATCAATAATATGCAAATCAAATTCTTGTAGCAAGAGAATCCATATAATAAGTCTAGGTTTAGCATTTTTCTTTTCCATAAGATATTTAATAGCAGCATGATCAGTGTGAATAGTTACTTTAGAATCAACAATGTAGGATCTGAACTTATCACATGCAAATACAACTGCTAAGAATTCTTTTTCAGTAGTGGCATAATTCCTCTGGGCAGTGTCTAGAGTTTTACTAGCATATTGAATAACATTTAATTTTTTATCAACTCTTTGCCCTAGAACAACACCTACAACATAATCGCTAGCATCACACATAATTTCAAAGGGTAAATTCCAATCAGGTGGCTAAACGATAGGTGCAGAAATCAAAACTTTCTTAAGTATTTCAAATGCTTCCACACAATCATCATCGAAGACAAAGGGTATATCTTTTTGTAATAAATTAGTTAGAGGCCGAGAAATTTTTGAGAAGTCCTTAATGAACCTCCTATAAAAACCGGCATGACCAAGGAAACTCTTATACCTTTGATGTCCTTGGGACACGACATCTTCTCAATGGCATCAACCTTAGCTTTATCAACTTCAATACCTCTTTCAGAAATTTTATGCCCCAAGACAATGCCTTCATTAACCATAAAGTGGCACTTATCCTAGTTCAAGACAAGATTAGTGTCTTCACATCTCTGCAAAACTCGATCAAGGTTGCTTAAGCAATCGTCAAAAGAAGATCCATAGACGGAGAAATCATCCATGAAAACCTCACATATCTTTTCACAAAAGTCAGAGAATATAGCCATCATGCATCTTTGAAAGGTAGCAGGTGCGTTACATAAACCAAAAGGCAAACGTCTATAAGCAAAAGTACCGAAAGGGCAAGTAAAAGTGGTCTTTGATTGATCATCAGCTGACATAGGTATTTGAGAGAAACCAGAATAACCATCTAGAAAGCAAAAGTGTGTATGTTTGGATAATCTTTCTAGCATTTGATCAATAAAAGGTAAGGGGTAATGATCCTTTTTAGTAGCCTTATTTAATTTGCGGAAATCAATTACCATCCTATAACCTGTAATAACTCTTTGCGGGATCAATTCATCTTTATCATTAGGAACAACAGTAATACCTCCCTTTTTAGGGACACAATGCACAGGACTTACCCACTGGCTATCAGCAACGAGATAAATAATACCTGCCTCAAGAAGCTTTAATATTTCCTTTCTTACCACTTCCTTCATCTTAGGATTCAGCCTTCGTTGGTGATCATGAACTGGTTTGGCGTCTTTCTCCAAATTTATTTTGTGTTGACATAGAGTGGGACTAATGCCCTTAAGATCATCAAGAGTATATCCAATAGCAGCGCGGTGCTTCTTCAGAGTTTTCAATAATCTTTCTTCCTCATGCTCTGAAAGGTTAGCACTAATAACAATAGGATATATCTTCTTTTCATCAAGATAAGCATATTTAAGAGTATCAGGTAATGGTTTAAGCTCAAACACGGGATCACCCTTGGGTGGAGGAGGATCCCCTAGGATTTGAACAGGCAAATTGTGTTTCAGAATAGGTTCTTGTTTAAAGAATACTTCATCTATTTCCCTTCTTTCATTCATAAACATATCATTTTCATGGTCAAGCAAATATTGTTCTAAAGGATCATTAGGAGGCACGGCAATAAAAGCAAGACCAATAATTTCATCCTTACTAGGCAATTCCTCTTCACGATGTTGTTTACTAAATTTAGAGAAATTAAACTCATGAGACATGTCATCCAGACCAATAGTAACAACATTCTTTTTGCATTCTATCTTAGCATTAACAGTATTCAAGAAGGGTCTACCAAATATAATGGGACAAAAGCTATCTTGTGGGGAACCAAGAACGAGAAAATCAGCAGGATATTTAGTTTTCCCACACAAGACTTCAACATCTCTAACAATCCCCATTGGTGAAATAGTGTCTCTATTAGAAAGTTTAATTGTGACATCAATATCTTCTAACTCAACGGGTGCAATATCATGCATAATTTCTTTGTATAAGTCAATAGGTATTGCACTTGCACTAGCACCCATATCACATAAGCCATGATAACAATAATCTCCTATTTTAACAGAAATAACAGGCATGCCTACAAAAGGTCTATGTTTATCTGTAGCACAAGGCTTAGCAATTCTAGCAGTTTCATCACAGAAGTAAATAACATGCCCATCAATATTACCAGCCAAGAGATCTTTAACAATAGCAATATTAGGTTCAACTTTAACTTGCTCAGGAGGTGTGTAAGTTCTAATATTGCTCTTACGAACCACAGTTGAAGCTTTAAAATGATCTTTTATCCTAACAGGAAAAGGTGGTTTCTCAACATAAGCAGTAGGAACAATAGGATCATTATAAGTGATAGCCTTTTCTTCAACTTTAATAGGTTCAACTACTTTTACTTCTATGGGAGGGTGATATTTAAACCACTTCTCTTTAGGGAGATCAACATGAGTAGCAAATGATTCACAAAAAGAAGCTACTATCTCAGAGCCAAGTCCATATTTAGTGCTAAATTTACAGAAAACATCGGTATCCATAAAAGATTTAACACAATCAAACTTAGGTGTTATACCTGACTCCTTACCTTCGTCGAGGTCCTAATCTTCAGAGTTGCGTTTAATTCTTTCCAATAAATCCCATCTGAATTCAATAGTCTTCATCATATAAGAGCCAGAACAAGAAGTATCGAGCATGGTGCGATTATTTTCAGAAAGCCGAGCATAAAAGTTTTGAATAATTATTTCTCTTGGGAGCTCATGATTGGGGCATTGAAAGGATCGAGAAGAGGTGTCTAGAGGGGGGGGGGTGATTAGACACTAGGTGCCAAAGTTGCAGTTTTTAATATTCTTAAGTTGAAGTGGAGTTTTAGGCACAAGTTTAACACACACAATACATATCAAGCAAGCATGCAATGAGTACATGAGCAGCGGAAAGTAAAGCATGCAACTTGCAAGAATGTAAAGGGAAGGGTTTGGAGTATTCAAACGCAATTGGAGACACGGATGTTTTTGGCGTGGTTCCGATAGGTGGTGCTATCGTACATCCACGTTGATGGAGACTTCAACCCACGGAGGGTAACGGTTGCGCGAGTCCACGGAGGGCTACACCCACGAAGGGTCCACGAAGAACCAACCTTGTCTATTCCATCATGGCCATCGCCCACGAAGGACTTGCCTCACTAGCGGTAGATCTTCACGAAGTAGGCGATCTCCTTGCCCTTACAAACTCCTTGGTTCAACTCCACAATCTTGTCGGAGGCTCCCAAGTGACACCTAGCCAATCTAGGAGACACCACTCTCCAAGAAGTAACAAATGGTGTGTTGATGATGAACTCCTTGCTCTTGTGCTTCAAATGATAGCCTCCCCAACACTCAACTCTCTCTCACAGGATTTGGATTTGGTGGAAAGAAGATTTGAGTGGAAAGCAACTTGGGGAAGGCTAGAGATCAAGATTCATATGGTTGGAATGGAATATCTTGACCTCAACACAAGTGTAGGTAGTTCTCTCTCAGAAAATGTGTATTGGAAGTGTAGGTATGTTCTGATGGCTCTCTCCATGAATGAAGAGTGGGTGGAGGGGTATATAGCCTCCACACAAAATCTAACCGTTACACACAATCTGCCAAACTCGGTTGGGCCGAATGGTTAAACTCGGTCGGACCGATTTAGCAAACCTAGTGACCGTTAGGATTTTCGGTGGGACTGAGATGCAACTCGGTAGGACCAATATGCTTAGGGTTAGGGCATAACGTAATCTCGGTGAGACCGATTACACAAACTCGGTGGGACCGATTTTGGTAATAAGCTAACCAGAGAGTTGGTCAGGCAAACTCGGTGAGACCGATTACACAACTCGGTGGGACCGATTTTGGTAATAAGCTAACCAGAAAGTTTGCATTGTAATCTCGGTAGTACCGATTACTCAAACTCGGTGAGACTGATTTTGGTAATGGACATACACAGAGAGATTACAATCCCATCTCGGTGAGACCGAGATCCCTATCGGTGAAACCGATTTGCCTAGGGTTTGTGGCAGTGGCTATGACATCTGAAACTCGGTGGCGCCGGATAGAAAGAATCGGTGGGGCCGAGTTTGACTTTTGGTTTAGGTCATATGTGGATGTGGTAAGGTAGCTGAGGGTTTTGGAGCATATCACTAAGCACTTTGAGCAAGCAAGCCATTAAGCAACACCTTATCCCCTCTTGATAGTATTGGCTTTTCTTATAGACTCAATGTGATCTTGGATCACTAAAATAGAAAATGTAGAGTCTTGATCTTGAAGCTTGAGCCAATCCTTTGTCCTTAGCATATTGAAGGGGTTCCACATCCTCTTGTCCATGCCACTCCACTGTTGAACTTCTCTGAAACATACTAGGTAAAAGTGTTAGTCCAACAAGAGATATGTTGACATTAATTACCAAAACCACCCAGGGAGCACTTGTGCTTTCAATCTCCCCCTTTTTGGTAATTGATGACAACATACATCAAAGCTTTAGATAAAGATATAGAGAATAGCAAGTAAAGCTTTGGAAATACATGTAACATGCATAGGCCCCCCCTACATGTATGCAACCATGTGAATATGGAATATAGGAGCATGTGAATGCATAACCATGACAGAGTAAGCAATGTGTTACATGTATCTTGGCTATATGCATCAGAGCAAATGATGTGAATATGAGAAATGTACCTTCATGCTCATGAGTCCTTCTTGCAAACAGTATGTACATCAGCAAGAACTTCTCATTCACATGACTGTGATGCATATACTTACCTTGTGGTCTTGAGTTGGCTTAGGATGGGATGAACCTGCGTAAACAAGGTTAGATAACACAGATACACCTACTGACCAGAGCAAACAAGAAAAACCACAAGAGAACCAAGACTGGGATGACATGTAAAGTGAGTACTAAGTACCACATTGGATATAAACATGTCCCCAAGGGTAAAGATATGCAATAAAATCAGAGATTTCCTTCCCTTAGATGTCTTGCTCCCCCTGAATCTGCATGGGATATTGGGAGAAGATAGGGAACAAAAATTAGAGCAATAGAGAATAAGCAAACAACAGAGCTTGAGCTAAAGCAAGCAAACAGACATGTCTTTTCCCCTCTTAAAGACATGTGACATCTCTCCTCTTGAACACCAAGCATCTAGGGTCATTGATGATATTACTTTCTCCCCCTGAGTATTCTCTCTTTCTCCCCCTATAGGAAGGATTAAGCTTTGATGTGAGCTCTCTCTCCCCCTTTGACATCAATTTCCAAGAAGGGCTCTTCTGGATGAGTGATACAAATGGGTTGGTGATGCGGAGCATCCCACGTTCATCCCCATGTACACTCCGACTGCTCTCCAAACCTCAAGTGGACATATGACGAGACCTCGAACATACACCATTGGACACAAGGTGAACTCGCTCCTCTTCGAACCATCACTTTCCATTTGTGAGACATGGCTACTACCTCAAATATATGTGCTATGCATGACTAGGAACAAAGAGGAAGACCATGGACAAGATGGCGAGGACACCAAGTACAAGAACTACCGAAGAAGATCCAGCGAGCGAACGACCGGCCACTCACAGCGAGCGGACGTCCGGCCTCCAGCGGACGACCGGCCCCTGAAGACCCGAGCCAAATCTGCGGAAGACCGGAGCCAACGGACGACCGGCGAACGGACGACCGGAAATCATCGGACGTCCAGTGTATTGGGGAACGTAGTAATTTCAAAAAAATTCCTACGCACACGCAAGATCATGGTGATGGCATAGCAACGAGAAGGGAGTATTGTCTACGTACCCTCGTAGACCGTTAAGCGGAAGCGTTTATGACAACGCGGTTGATGTAGTCGTACGTCTTCACGATCCGACCGATCCAAGCACCGGACGTACGGCACCTCCGAGTTCAGCACACGTTCAGCTCGATGACGATCCCCGGGCTCCGATCCAGCAAAGCTTCGGGGATGAGTTCCGTCAGCACGATGGCGTGGTGACGATGTTGATGTTCTACCAGCGCAGGGCTTCGCCTAAACTGCGCAACGATATGACCGAGGTGGAATATGGTGGAGGGGGGCACCGCACACGGCTAAGGAACGATCCGTAGATCAACTTGTGTGTCTATGGGGTGCCCCCTGCCCCCGTATATAAAGGAGCGGAGGAGGGGGAGGGCCGGCCCTCTCTATGGCGCGCCCTAGGGGAGTCCTACTCCCACCGGGAGTAGGATTCCCCCTTTCCTAGTAGAACTAGGAACCCTTCCATGTAGTAGGAGTAGGAGAGAAGGAAAGGGAAGAGAGAAGGAGAAGGAAGGAAGGGGACACCCCCTCTCCCTAGTCCAAGTAGGAGAAGGGAAGGAAGGGAAGGAGAAGGAGAAGGAAGGAGAGGGAGGAAAAGGAGGAAAGGGGGGCCGGCCCCCTAGTCCAATTCGGTTTGGGCTGGGGGGGGGGCGCCCTGCCTCCTCTCTTCCACCACTTGGCCCATGAGGCCTATTGCTTCTTCCTCGTATTCCCGTAACTCCCCGGTACCCCCGAAAATACCCGAATCATTCGGAACCCTTCCGATGTCCGAATATAGTCGTCCAATATATCGATCTTTACGTCTCGATCATTTCGAGACTCCTCGTCATGTCCCCGATCTCATCCGGGACTCCGAACACTTTAGGTACATCAAAACTTATAAACTCATAATAAAACTGTCATCGTAATGTTAAGCGTGCGGACCCTACGGGTTCGAGAACTATGTAGACATGACCTAGAACTATTCTCGGTCAATAACCAATAGTGGAACCTGGATGTTCATATTGGTTCCTACATATTCTACGAAGATCTTTATCGGTCAAACCGCATAACAACATACATTGTTCCCTTTGTCATCGGTATGTTACTTGCCCGAGATTCGATCGTCGGTATCCAATACCTAGTTCAACCTCGTTACCGGCAAGTCTCTTTACTCGTTCCGTAATACATCATCTCGTAACTAACTCATTAGTTACAATGCTTGCA
This sequence comes from Triticum aestivum, assembly GCF_018294505.1. Lineage (NCBI taxonomy): Eukaryota > Viridiplantae > Streptophyta > Magnoliopsida > Poales > Poaceae > Triticum > Triticum aestivum. The sequence goes on along the minus strand of NC_057810.1, from coordinate 559,834,717 downwards.
AGGCTTAAGTGATGAGTATTACCGAGAGGGCCCAGAGATAACTCTCCGACAATCAGAGTGACAAAACCTAATCTCGAAATACGCCAACCCGACATGTACCTTTGGAGACACATGTAGTACTCCTTTATAATCACCCAGTTACGTTGTGACGTTTGGTAGCACCCAAAGTGTTCCTCCGGTAAACGGGAGTTGCATAATCTCATAGTTACAGGAACATGTATAAGTCATGAAGAAAGCAATAGCAACATACTAAACGATCAAGTGCTAGGCTAACGGAATGGGTCATGTCAATCACATCATTCTCCTAATGATGTGATCCCATTAATCAAATGACAACACATCTCTATGGTTAGGAAACATAACCATCTTTGATCAATAAGCTAGTCAAGTAGAGGCATACTAGTGACACTATGTTTGTCTATGTATTCACACATGTATTATGTTTCCGGTTAATACAATTCTAGCATGAATAATAAACATTTATCATGAAATAAGGAAATAAATAATAACTTTATTATTGCCTCTAGGGCATATTTCCTTCAGTCTCCCACTTCCACTAGAGTCAATAATCTAGTTCACATCGCCATGTGATTTAACATCAATATTCATATCTGTATATGATTAACACCCATTGTTCACATCGTTATGTGACCAACACCCAAAGGGTTTACTAGAGTCAAGAATCTAGTTCATATTGCTATGTGATTAACACCCAAAGAGTACTAAGGTATGATCATGTTTTGCTCGTGAGAGAAGCTTAGTCAATGGGTCTGTCACATTCAGAGCCGTATGTACTTTGCAAATATTATATGTCTACAATGCTCTGCGCGGAGCTACTCTAGCTAATTGCTCCCACTTTCAATATGTATCCAGATTGAGACTTAGAGTCATCTGGATCAGTGTGAAAGCTTGCACCGATGTAACTCTTTACGACGGGCTCTTTTATCACCTCCATAATTGAGAAATATTTCCTTAGTCCTCACTAAGGATATTCTTGACCAATGTCCAGTGATCTACTCCTAGATCACTATTGTACTCCCTTACCAAATTCAGAGCAAGGTATACAATAGGTCTGGTACATAACATAGCATACTTTATAGAACCTATGACTGAGGCATAGAGAATGACTTTCATTCTCTTTTCTATTTTCTGCCGTGGTCGGGATTTGAGTCTTACTCAATTTCACACATTGTAACACAGACAAGAACTCTTTCTTTGACTTTTCCATTTTGAACTACTTCAAAATCTTTGTCAAGGTATGTACTTATTGAAAAAACTTATCAAGCGTCTCAACCTATCTCTATAGATCTTGATGCTCAATATGTAAGCAGCTTCACCGAGGTCTTTCTTTGAAAAACTCCTGTCAAACACTCCTTTATGCTTTGCAGAATAATTCTACATTATTTCCGATCAACAATATGTCATTCACATATACTTATCAGAAATGCTGTAGTGCTCCCACTCACTTTCTTGTAAATGCAGGCCTTTCCAAAAGTTTGTATAAAACCATATGCTTTGATCAACTCATCAAAGCGTATATTCCAACTCCGAGATGCTTGCACCAGTCCATTGATGGATTGCTGGAGCTTGCACACTTTGTTAGCATCTTTAGGATTGACAAAACCTTCTGGTTGCATCACATACAACTTTTCTTTAATAAATCCATTAAGGAATGTAGTTTTGACATCCATTTGCCAGATTTCATAAAATGTGGCAATTGCTAACATGATTCGGACAGACTTAAGCATCGATACGAGTGAGAAAATCTCATTGTATTCAACATCTTGAACTTGTCGAAAAACCTTTTTGCGACAAGTCGAGCTTTGTAGATAGTAACACTACTATCAACGTCCGTCTTCCTCTTGAAGATCCATTTATTTTCTATGGCTTGCCGATCATCGGGCAAGTCCACCAAAGTCCACACTTTGTTCTCATACATGGATCCTATCTCAGATTTCATGGCCTCCAGCCATTTCGCGGAATCTGGGCTCATCATCGCTTCCTCATAGTTCGTAGGTTTATCATGGTCTAGTAACATGACTTTCAGAACAGGATTACCGTACCACTCTGGTGCGGACCGTACTCTGGAAGACCTACGAGGTTCTGTAGTAACTTGATCTGAAGTTTCATGATCATCATCATTAGCTTCCTCACTAATTGGTGTAGGAATCACTGGAACTGATTTCTGTGATGAACTACTTTCCAATTCGGGAGAAGGTACAAATTACCTTATCAAGCTCTACTTTCCTCCCACTCACTTCTTTCGAGAGAAACTCCTTCTCTAGAAAGGATCCATTTTTAGCAACAAATATCTTGCCTTCGGATCTGTGATAGAAGGTGTACCCAACAGTTTCCTTTGGGTATTCTATGAAGACGCACTTCTCCGATTTGGGTTTGAGCTTATCAGGATGAAACTTTTTCACATAAGCATCGTAGCCCCAAACTTTAAGAAACAACAACTTGGGTTTCTTGCTAAACCACAGTTCATATGGTGTCTTCTCAAACGAATTTAGATGGTGCCCTTTTAACGTGAATGCAGCTGTCTCTAATGCATAAACCCAAAACGACAATGGTAAATCAATAAGAGACATCATAGATCGCACCGTATTCAATAAAGTGCGGTTACGACGTTCGGACACACCATAACGTTGTGGTGTTCCAGGTGGCGTGAGCTGTGAAACTATTCCACATTGTTTTATATGAAGGCCAAACTCGTAACTCAAATATTTGTCTTCGCGATCAGATCGCAGAAATTTTATTTTCTTGCTACGATGATTTTTCACTTCACTCTGAAATTCTTTGAACCTTTCAACTATTTCAGACTTATGTTTCATCAAGTAGATATACCCATATCTGCTCAAATCATCTTGTGAAGGTCAGAAAATAACGATACTTGCCACGAGCATCAACACTCATTGGATCGCATACATCGGTATGTATTATTTCCAATAAGTCAGTAGCTTGTTCCATTGTTCCGGAGAACGGAGTCTTAGTCATCTTGCCCAAAAGGCACGGTTCGCAAGTATCAAATGATTCATAACCAAGTGATTCCAAAAATCCATCTTTATGGAGTTTCTTCATGCGCTTTACACCGATATGACCCAAACGGCAGTGCCACAAATAAGTTGCACTATCATTATTAACTTTGCATCTTTTGGCATCAATATTATGAATATGTGTATCACTACGATCGAGATCCAACAAACTATGTTCATTGGGTGTATGACCATCGAAGGTCTTATTCATGTAAACAGAATAACAATTATTCTCTAACTTTAAATGAATAGCCGTATCGCAATAAACACGATCAAATCATGTTCATGCTCAACGCAAACGCCAAATAACATTTATTTAGGTTTAACACTAATCCCGAAATTATAGGGAGTGTGCGATGATGATCATATCAATCTTGGAACTACTTCCAACACCCATCGTCACTTCCCCTTCAACTAGTCTCTGTTTATTCTTTAACTCCTGTTTCGAGTTACTAACCTTAGCAACTGAACAAGTATCAAATACTCAGGGGCTACTACAAACACTAGTAAGGCACACATGAATAACCTGTATATCAAATATACCCTTGTTCACTTTGCCATCCTTCTTATCCACCAAATATTCAGGGCATTTCTGCTTCTAGTGACCATTTCCTTTGCAGTGTAAGCACTCAATTTCAGGCTTTGGTCCAGCTTTGGTCTTCTTCACGGGAGTGACAACTTGTTTGCCATTCTACTTGAAGTTTCCCTTTCTTTCCTTTGCCCTTTTCTTGAAACTAGTGGTCTTGTCAATCATCAACACTTGATGCTCTTTCTTGATTTCTACCTTCGTCCATTTCAACATCACGAAGAGCTCGGGAATCGTTTTTGTCATCCCTTGCATACTATAGTTCATCACGAAGTTCTAGTAACTTAGTGATGGTGACTAGAGAATTCTGTCAATCACTATCTTATCTGGAAAATTAACTCCCACTTGATTCAAGTGATTGAAGTACCCTGACAATCTGAGCACATGCTCACTAGTTGAGCGATTCTCCTCCATATTTGAGCTATAGAACTTGTTGGATACTTCATATCTCTCAACTCATGTATTTGCTTGAAATATTAACTTCAATACTAGAACATCTTATATGGTCCATGACGTTCAAAACGTCTTTGAAGTCCCGATTCTAAGCCGTTAAGCATGGTGCACTAAACTATCAAGTAGTCATCATATTGAGCTAGCCAGACGTTCATAACGTCTGCATTTGCTCCTGCAATAGGTCTGTCACCTAGCGGTGCATTAAGGACATAATACTTCTGTGCAGCAATGAGGATAAACCTCAGATCATGGATCCAATCCGCATCATTGCTACTAACATTTTTCAACACAGTTTTCTCTAGGAACATATCAAAATAAACATATGAGAGCAACAACGCAAGCTATTGATCTACAACATAATTTGCAAAATACTACCAGGACTAAGTTCATGATAAATTTAAGTTCAATTAATCATACTACTTCAGAACTCCCACTTAGACAGACATCTCTCTAGTCATCTAAGTGATCACGTGATCCAAATCAACTAAACCATAACCGATCATCACGTGAGATGGAGTAGCTTTCAATGGTGAACATCACTATGTTGATCCTATCTACTATATGATTCACGCTCAACCTTTCGGTCTCCGTGTTCCGAGGCCATATCCGTATATGCTAGGCTCATCAAGTTTAACCTGAGTATTCCGCGTGTGCAACTGTTTTGCACCCGTTGTATTTGAACATAGAGCCTATCACACCCGATCATCACGTGGTGTCTCAGCACGAAGAACTTTCGCAATGGTGCATACTCAGGGAGAACACTTCTTGATAATTAGTGAGAGATCATCTTAAAATGTTACCGTCAAACAAAACAGAATAAGATGTATAACAGATAAACATCATATGCAATCAATATATGTGACATGATATGGCCATGATCATCTTGCGCCTTTGATCTCCATCTCCAAAGTACTGTCATGATCTCTATCGTCACCGGCACGACACCATGATCTTCATCATCTTCATCTATATCAATGTGTCGTCACATGGTCGTCTCGCCAACTATTGCTCTTGCAACTATTGCTATCGCATAGCGATAAAGTAAAGCAATTATTTGGCACTTGCATCTTATGCAACAAAGAGACAACCATAGAGCTTCTGCCAGTTGCCGATAACTTCAACAAAACATGATCATCTCATACAACAACTTATATCTCATCACGTCTTGACCATATCACATCACAACATGCCCTGCAAAAACAAGTTAGACGTCCTCTACTTTGTTGTTGCAAGTTTTACGTGGCTGCTACGGGCTGAGCAAGAACCGTTCTTACCTACGCATCAAAACCACAACGATAGTTCGTCAAGTTGGTGCTGTTTTAACCTTCGCAAGGACCGGGCGTAGCCACACTCGGTTCAACTAAAGTTGGAGAAACTGACACCCGCTAGTCACCTGTGTGCAAAGCATAGCGGTAAAACCAGTCTCGCGTAAGCGTACGCGTAATGTCGGTCCGGGCCGCTTCATCCAACAATACCGCTGAACCAAAGTATGACATGCTGGTAAGCAGTATGACTTGTATCGCCCACAACTCACTTGTGTTCTACTCGTGCATATAACGTCAACGCATAAAACCTAGCTCTGATGCCACTGTTGGGGAACGTAGTAATTTCAAAAAAATCCCTACGCACACGCAAGATCATGGTGATGGCATAGCAACAAGAAGGGAGAGTATTGTCTACGTACCCTCGTAGACCGTTAAGCGGAAGCGTTTATGACAACGCGGTTGATGTAGTCGTACGTCTTCACAATCCGACCGATCCAAGCACCGAACGTATGGCACCTCCGAGTTTAGCACACGTTCAGCTCGATGACGATCCCCGGGCTCCGATCCAGCAAAGCTTCGGGGATGAGTTATGTCAGCATGACAGCGTGGTGACGATGTTGATGTTCTACCGGCGCAGGGCTTCGCCTAAACTCCGCGACGATATGACCGACGTGGAATATGGTGGAGGGGGGCACCGCACACGGCTAAGGAACGATCCGTAGATCAACTTGTGTGTCTATGGGGTGCCCCCTGCCCCCGTATATAAAGGAGTGGAGGAGGGGGAGGGCCGGCCCTCTCTATGGCGCGCCCTAGAGGAGTCCTACTCCCACCGGGAGTAGCATTCCCCCTTTCCTAGTAGAACTAGGAACCCTTCCATGTAGTAGGACTAGGAGAGAAGGAAAGGGAAGAGAGAAGGAGAAGGAAGGAAGGGGACGCCCCCTCTCCCTAGTCCAGGTAGGAGAGGGGAAGGAAGGGAAGGAGAAGGAGAAGGAAGGAGAGGGAGGAAAAGGAGGAAAGGGGGGCCGGCCCCCTAGTCCAATTCGGTTTGGGCTAGGGGGGCCGCGCGCCCTGCCTCCTCTCTTCCACCACTTGGCCCATGAGGCCCATTGCTTCTTCCTCGTATTCCCGTAACTCCCCGGTACCCCCGAAAATACCCGAATCATTCGGAACCCTTCCGATGTCCGAATATAGTCGTCCAATATATCGATCTTTACGTCTCGATCATTTCGAGACTCCTCGTCATGTCCCCGATCTCATCCGGGACTCCGAACTCCTTCGGTACATCAAAACTTATAAACTCATAATAAAACTATCATCGTAACGTTAAGCGTGCGGACCCTACGGGTTCGAGAACTATGTAGACATGACCTAGAACTATTCTCGGTCAATAACCAATAGTGGAACCTGGATGTTCATATTGGTTCCTACATATTCTACGAAGATCTTTATCGGTCAAACCGCATAACAACATACGTTGTTCCCTTTGTCATCGGTATGTTACTTGCCCGAGATTCGATCGTCGGTATCCAATACCTAGTTCAATCTCGTTACCGGCAAGTCTCTTTACTCGTTCCGTAATACATCATCTCGTAACTAACTCATTAGTTACAATGCTTGCAAGGCTTAAGTGATGAGTATTACCGAGAGGGCCCAAAGATAACTCTCCGACAATCGGAGTGACAAAACCTAATCTCGAAATACGCCAACCCAACATGTAACTTTGGAGACACCTGTAGTACTCCTTTATAATCACCCAGTTACGTTGTGACGTTTCGTAGCACCCAAAGTGTTCCTCTGGTAAAAGGGAGTTGCATAATCTCATAGTTACAGGAACATGTATAAGTCATGAAGAAAGCAATAGCAACATACTAAACGATCAAGTGCTAGGCTAACGGAATGGGTCATGTCAATCACATCATTCTCCTAATGATGTGATCCCATTAATCAAATGACAACACATGTCTATGGTTAGGAAACATAACCATCTTTGATCAACAAGCTAGTCAAGTAGAGGCATACTAGTGACACTATGTTTGTCTATGTATTCACACATGTATTATGTTTCCGGTTAATACAATTCTAGCATGAATAATAAACATTTATCATGAAATAAGGAAATAAATAATAACTTTATTATTGCCTCTAGGGCATATTTACTTCACGGTGCCCCTGGAACCGAGCCAAATCAACGGAAGTCCGAAGAACCCCGGACGTCCGGACACCCACGAGCCACCGGACGACCGGCCCCCAGCGGATGTCCGGTACCTGTCTGCGCACAGTGTTCAGGCCTGAGGCCCACGTACCCCTTCACTTCGCCCCCATTTGCACTAAGACTATAAATAGACCTCTCCCTCCCCCTAGTTAGGGTTAGCGTTGATTTAGCTCATTGATAGAGCTTCTCTTATCCATATCGGATCTACTCCACGAGAGAGACTGCGGCCCCTCTTCGAAGAAGATCCACCTTGGATTCAAGACCTCCTTTGCGGAGAAGACCCTCATCAAGACCTCCTCACTGAGAAGAACGGCTACCATTTGTATCGTCCTTTGTTGACTTTGGATCATGTATCTCCCTTTGTGTTCATCGATCTAGCACATGTGTGATTGATCTTGTTGGTTTGAGTGATTCTCTTGTGTTTTCCCCGTGATTTCCCTCGTGCTGTTCCGCTCGTTCTTCGTGTTCCTCGTAGGGATCCTCTCCAAACGTGAAAGATCGGCCCCATAGGGTTCTGCCCTACATCATCTTGGATCAGAGCAAGGTTGATCACGTTTTTGGAGCCCCTACCCTTTGTTTTCTAGCTTGATTTTGTTGTGTTCTTCCCCAAATTCGAAAATCCCCACCAAAAATAGCCCCAATTTTTTTTTGTGATTTGTTGGTGTGATGATGTTTTGTTGATTTTGATCCATGGATTTGCTTGGTTTCGAGTGGATCTAGCATTTCCCCAAGTTTCCCCACTTTCCATCCACAAAATCTCGTCAATTTTGACCCCCAAATCCCCATTTTCTGCCCAAAATCGCGTCCTCAAACTCGCATCTCGCGTTGACCCCGACCCACCGCACGACCGTCACTTTACCGGACGTCCGGAGCCGTAGGAACGACCGGACGTCCGACCTTACCGGATGACCGGAACCCCTAACCCGAGCTGTAATTAGCGGATTTCCGACCCGATCGGACGTCCGGCCACCGGACATCCGTCCATTAGCGGACGTCCGCTACCTGTAGATATCAACTTCGGCTGATTTTTGTTTTGCCCATAACTAATTCATCCGAACTCCGATTTTGACGTTCTTTAGCTCGTTTTGAAGCTCTTGACATCCCCCTTCCCACAAAAATATCACCAACATCATTTGACTCCATCAAAGTTTTGGAACTTTGGCATCTTTGCCTAGGGCTTTCACCACATCATCCGCTACACCACCATCGACTTCCGCAACCTAACCAATTTTGTTCCTCATGGTTGCTTGAGTTGTGATTCGAGTCACCTAAGGTGTTTCGGCTACTTAGGGACGGTTGCTTCCTCATCAAACACCACCACCACTTCCGCATAGGCTTGACCAACATACACTTCCACCAACCCAACTTAACCCAATTTTGTTTGTGTTGTGAGTTGTGTCTCCTAAGGTGTTTTGGCTACTTAGGGACCGTGCTTCCAACTCCGACACCGTGTATAGTCCACCATCTTACACCCCACTTCCGCATTGCGTACTCCAAAACCACCATTGCATTTCCGCAATCCCATTGAGCTTCCGCAACCACCATCGCATTTCCGCTACCACCATTTGACATTTGTCATTTGAGATTTTGAGTTCGCGGTTTTTTCGTTTCCTAAGGTGTTTCGGCTACTTAGGGACGAGTCTCCATCATCTTGGTATCTACATCAAGAACACCGCCACTCATCATCGTGAAGGACGGTAACCTCGACGACACCATTGTATATTCCCCTTGCAATTGCATTGTTAACCCCTAGCCCATTTTGCGTCACTTGCCTATCGAGACTAGCCATTTGAGTATTGCTGGGCCATGTTACTTGTGCACATTAGTGATCTACACCACCCATTGCATACATACCATATCATTTTGGTATCATATCATCTCTTGTGTCACAAAGATTGTTCCCGCATATACACAATTGCTATCTTGGTTTGTGCATTGTGCAAAAGTGGCCATAGAAAAAAAATAAAGCTTTTAAGCAAAAGAGAAAGAGCAAAGAAGCTTGTAAGCAATAGCCATAGCATCATACCACATTGCATATAAGATTGTCATATCCGATCATCTTGGATCATCTTGAGAAACACCGGGAACCATACATACATAGCATACTTGGGATAGAAAGTTTATCCATTTTGCATCTTATAGGTTGTGCACAAGTGTCATATCCGCCTATTGAGCAATCGTGCTAGCGTCTCTCTTGAGTTGTGCAACACGAGCGTTTTGGTGGATTCCACATTTTGAGCTCATTCCTTGGTTGCACGACCCCATTTATCTATTCGTGTGTGTGTTTCCGTGTGCCATTCATTGCTATTGGTCTACTTGTTTCTCTTGCGAATTTGTGAATCTCTTTCAACATTATTGACTCTTGCTACCATTTTGCATCAAATTTTTGTGCCGCTATCCTCACCGAGCTCCACCATAAGCCTTATTTGTGTAGGTGTGAGAAACCGACAAGAATTGGTACCAATTGTGCTATTTCCTTGTTACATCATTGAGTGATCATTGATCCATTTTCAACATCGGTCAAGGTACATTTGGTATAAGTTCTTCTCTTTCTCCCACTCATATTTGCTCGAGTCTTGTGATGGATAGGCAAGGCATTTCATCTCCGGTCTTCGACAACAACGACGGCGTGAACAACTACATCACCAAAGCGTCTATCTTCGATCTACAACGATAAGTGCAAGGCGCACAATCAAGATTGCGAGAGCGCATCGAGAACATCTCCATCGACATTCGTCACTCCAAAGCAAGGAGAAGGGACTACATCGACAAGAAGCTTGCCACACATAAAGAGGAGCAAGATGCAAGGATGGAGGAGATTCGGACCTTGCTCAAGTCTACTTCCCCTTCATCATCTTCAAGACGGCGACATTCAAGACACAAGTCTTCGGAGCGCCCAAACGATGCAAGCGCAAGTCGTCCACATGTCCATGGCGACCACCATCACGTTCGTGATCCACATCATCATGAAGGGCAAGTCACCTCCAAGCATCATGTGCACGACGACGACGAAAGACATCTACTTCGAGCTCAAGCACGACAATGACATCATCATCATGAAGATGCTCCACAAGCGCAAGTGCACAAGTCCCAACAAGCCCTACTTCACGCCAAGTCCAAGCTTCATGAGCACAAAAGAAGACTGCGAGACGACCACCACCAAGACGGCACTACGGCTACATCAACCACTTCGGCATCTTCGCCAAGTGTTCTCAAGGCATCTTCGCCTTTGGACGTACGACATCTTCGCCTACTTCCCACGTGTACGCCTACATCGACTTCATCAAGTCCAAGGCGACCACCTACGAGCGAGGGCGACACTTCCATCTTCGGAAGCCCCTCAAGGAAGATGGCCGAGCATGGGAAATTCCCTTCGGTCATGGAGACGAGCTACGAGGTGCCACATCATATGGGCCTCCCACACCAAGACGGTGACAAGAAGGTCGAGCAAGGGCCATCCCCTTCGACCACGGCGACGAGCGCGAACCTCTTCAACAACATGAAGACGGCGCCCACATTGGACTCATACTCCGAGTCAAGCTACAAGACCGCGCATGGAGACATTTGCACCAACATCTCTCCGACACCCACATATCATGAGATGACCCAATTGCCATGTGAGGAGAGCCACCAACCCATGAGTGAGATGAGTGACTCCACCCTATATGACATTGAGTGCATTTCCTATGAGAGGATGAGTGTGACCACCACTAGTCCCACACTTGAGAGCATACCACACATCCTATGTGAGGTTGAGCGCCATTTGAGTGACTCCACCAACCATATGAGTGAGAGCATCCTTGAGGGAGTGAGTGAGCCAAAACACTTAGAGAGTGAGGTAGTTGACACGGCATGTGAAGCCACCATGATTTCTAACGACTTAACCTCTACTCCTAGTGTGTTTTCTTCTTTGGTGCTAGGTCTCCTACATGACGACATGCCTATCCTCGACGAGTCCATCCCTCAAAAGGAAAAAACTGATGGCCATGATGGACGATGATGAACCCCCCACATGGTACCGTCAAGTTGCAACCTCACCTACAACACATGAGCGACCTTACAAAGGTAACATAGGTGATGGTACTTCTCTTTTCCCACTAGTGGACTCTCTTGACAATGATTGCTTTCATGATGTTGATCCACCTATTCCCATGCTTCATGCTAGTGCGACTTCTTCATGTCATGACTTACCTATTTATGATGAATATGATGATGAGCATGTTGAGTTGCCTAGTTGTGATGCTATGCTTCATAGGATATCTTGTGAAAATTTTATTGGTCACTTCATGTTTGACAATCCATTGAACTTGTCATATGCTATGAGTGAGATCTCCCATATAGCCTCATTTCAATCTCAACATAGTAACTATGCATGCCCCGTTAACATAAATTCCATTTGCACTTATGGCATAGATGACGAGATGATGGTCATTGGCTTTTGCTTCTCTTGTGATGATATTGCCATGCTTCCTTTACATGATTTGCGCAATTCATCTACTATGTCATGCCATGATCACATTGAACCAAATATGCTTTGTTTTGGATGTTGTCAATATTCTCCATGTGATGTTGCTACTCATACTCATGAGGAGACCCCCATAGTTTCCTCATACATATTAGGAGATTTTGATACATGCCATACTTTGCATGATTCCATAATTGCGTGCACCATATGCTTCCCATGAATAACAATTCTCTAGATATTTCCCATGATGCATTACACAATTTGAGTCTCCATTATGCCATACATAACAACAAACCTATCATGATGGATGACATGTTTCTATATCACGCATCTCATTTATTTGAGCATTGGATATTTGGTGCTAACCAACACAAGCACGTATGCATCATGATGGATGATGCGTACATCTACCACGCACACACAATTTTCCCTTTGTCTTTGTTTTGTGTAGGTACTCACGTATACTCGTCAACTTCTCAATCCCATGAGTTGACGAAACGAGCTCTTGAGAGCAACGATGACTTGGGATCCCATGGACTTTCATTCCCACCATTCCTTTTGCGCAAGGACCACGCACATCTCTTTTACTTGTCTCTCACATGGCTTTGGGCTATTTACCACTTGTTACCTTATGCCCATTCTATCGTGTTCACTTTGCATGTTATGCTTGCTTCTATGCCTTTGCCATGCCATTGTGACCCTTGCTTGCATCTACCCATGATTCACCATTATGCTACTTCTATGTGTATTTGCATGCTTGGTGGAGATCCTTGTTGCTATTGCCATGTTTATCATGTGCCCCATGCTATCGATGCTTGTTGTGTTGGGAGAGTCATGATGTCCCATTGCTATTTACATATGGTCTCTCGCCAATACATTGATGCTATTTGCCTCACATTTTGCTTTCATGTTTGTGCTATGTCATGTGAATTACTCATGCCCACTATTTGCACACATGATATGATTGCCATGATTCCCTCTAGTATGTTGCATCTTCGCACTACTAGCTTGCTTGACTTGATCACTATGATTGCTTGCTCTATTGCATCACCCATGTTCCATTCTTACTTGCTTTCTTGGGTTGATGACATATATATTCATGCCTCTCACATGATATATCTTGTTTATTGTCGCTTGCCTCTAATAGTTGCCTCTATGCTTCATGATCTTGGAGACTTGGACACTTCACTTGTGATGCATGCTTGTTTACTTGAGCCTATTGTATTTGGTTGTTCCCGCATCATATGCCTCCATACTATGAAATGCTCCCTTGTACTTTCTTATGATGAGCATTATGCATACACTTGTTGGGTATCTTACCACACGAATGATAGGTTTTGCACTTCCGCTAACCTCATTTGTTTTTCCGAGTGTTTGTCATGTTCTTTCATTTTGATGGATTCACAAGGCGGTAACATCACGAGACAACTTGGTTATGTGAAGGCATACAAGATGCGCAACTCCATCATCCTTGAGAACCTCCTAAAGGTGACCTCCTTCCCTTTGCGCCATCCTCAAATACACATATTGGATGGGTCATTCTTTCATTGTTGTTTCCTTCTTCTTGTCTACATGATACATCTCACGAACGGAGGAGCGACATTGAAGATTGGCTCTATGGACCTTCAAGTTGAGGAGTGCCACGACATCGAGCTATGGTACAACACCACCCATGACAAATTTGCACCCTATGCATGGATTGACACACATTATGATTGTCTTGTTGCACCTATTCCCATGTCATCCATGATATATGAGCTTGAGCACTTTCTTAGCAAATTTGTTGTGATCTTTCTTGATGGCATATTCATACATCATGATCATATTGCCCACCATCAATTGCATGATAACATAATCTTATTGAGCATCCCTTGCCATATTCATGCTATTGATAAACCGTCTCACTATGACATTATTTTGCACCGTGGTTGCATTGATCACATTCACAATACATTTGTGTGCACAATGAATGCTTTTGCTCCCATGAATGCTTTACATCTCATTCCATATCATCTTGCTAAGCTTCATGTACTTTGTCCTGAACAATCTTGCCTCACAGACTCATTCTTACATGATGGACACTTTGTGTGCGCTAGCCATTGTATTCCCAAGTGTTGCTTGTGTTTGCTCTTTTTGCATGTCAATCACCCCGGCGACACCTTGGACTACTTGGATTGTGCCATGTCTTCAACTCCGTCCAACTACAAGTTTGTCCCCGACAACCGTTTCCATGGTGATGAGGATCACGATCCGAGGTCGAATCTTTCCCAAGAGAGGGGAGATGATGCGGAGCATCCCACGTTCATCCCCATGTACACTCCGACTACTCTCCAAACCTCAAGTGGACATATGACGAGACCTCGAACATACACCATTGGACACAAGGTGAACTCGCTCCTCTTCGAACCATCACTTTCCATTTGTGAGACATGGCTACTACCTCAAATATATGTGCTATGCATGACTAGGAACAAAGAGGAAGACCATGGACCAGATGGCGAGGACACCAAGTACAAGAACTACCGAAGAAGATCCAGCGAGCGGACGACCGGCCACTCACAGCAAGCGGACGTCCGGCCTCCAGCGGACGACCGACCCCTGAAGACCCGATCCGAATCTGCGGAAGACCGGAGCCAACGGACGACCGGCGACCGGACGATCGGAAATCATCGGACGTCCGGTGCCCCTGGACTCGAGCCAAATCAACGGAAGTCCGAAGAACCCCGGACGTCCGGACGCCCACGAGCCACCGGACGACCGGCCCCCAGCGAACGTCCGGTACCTGTCTGCGCATAGTGTTCGGGCCTGAGGCCCATGTACCCCTTCACTTCGCCCCCATTTGCACTAAGACTATAAATAGACCTCTCCCTCCTCCTAGTTAGGGTTAGCGTTGATTTAGCTCATTGATAGAGCTTCGCTCATCCATATCGGATCTACTCCACGAGAGAGACCGCGGCCCCTCTTCGGAGAAGATCCACCTTGGATTCAAGACCTCCTTTGCGGAGAAGACCCTCATCAAGACCTCCTCACGGAGAAGAACGGCTACCGTTTGTATCGTCCTTTGTTGACTTTGGATCATGTATCTCCCTTTGTGTTCATCGATCTAGCACATGTGTGATTGATCTTGTTGGTTTGAGTGATTCTCTTATGTTTTCCCCATGATTTCCCTCGTGCTCTTCCGCTCGTTCTTCGGGTTCCTCATAGGGATCCTCTCCAAATGTGAAAGATCGGCCCCATAGGGTTCCGCCCTACATCAGTTGGCCCTTGAGTCACAGAGCAAAGCAGCATGTCTAATATGATGCTGGTAGAGGACAAGAATCATTGAGTGGAGCTGGAGCAAGCAGAAATCAGGGATAAGTGGCAAGCTGGTTTTCCTGTGGTGAATCGGTGGCACCGAGTTGTGTGCTGATACCAATTGAAAGGATCAAGAAGAGGTGTCTATAGGGGGGTGATTAGACACTAGGTGCCAAAGTTGCAGTTTTTAATATTCTTGAGTTGAAGTGGAGTTTTAGGCACAAGTTTAACAAACACAATACATATCAAGCAAGCATGCAATGAGTATATGAGCAGCGGAAAGTAAAGCATGCAACTTGCAAGAATGTAAAGGGAAGGGTTTGGAGTATTCAAACGCAATTGGAGACACGGATGTTTTTGGCGTGGTTTCGATAGGTGGTGCTATCGTACATCCACGTTGATGGAGACTTCAACCCACGGAGGGTAACGGTTGCGCGAGTCCACGGAGGGCTCCACCCACGAAGGGTCCATGAAGAAGCAACCTTGTCTATTCCATCATGGCCATCGCCCACGAAGGACTTGCCTCACTAGCGGTAGATCTTCACGAAGTAGGCGATCTCCTTGCCCTTACAAACTCCTTGGTTCAACTCCACAATCTTGTCGGAGGCTCCCAAGTGACACCTAGCCAATCTAGGAGACACCACTCTCCAAGAAGTAACAAATGGTGTGTTGATGATGAACTCCTTGCTCTTGTGCTTCAAATGATAGTCTCCCCAACACTCAACTCTCTCTCACAGGATTTGGATTTGGTGGAAAGAAGATTTGAGTGGAAAGCAACTTGGGGAAGGCTAGAGATCAAGATTCATATGGTTGGAATGGAATATCTTGACCTCAACACAAGTGTAGGTAGTTCTCTCTCAGAAAATGTGTATTGGAAGTGTAGGTATGTTCTGATGGCTCTCTCCACGAATGAAGAGTGGGTGGAGGGGTATATATAGCCTCCACACAAAATCTAACCGTTACACACAATCTGCCAAACTTGGTGGGACCGAATGGTTAAACTCGGTCGAACCGATTTAGCAAACCTAGTGACCGTTAGGATTTTCGGTGGGACTGAGATGCAACTCGGTAGGACCGATATGGTTAGGGTTAGGGCATAACGTAATCTCGGTGAGACCGATTACACAAACTCGGTGGGACCAATTTTGGTAATAAGCTAACCAGAGAGTTGGTCAGGCAAACTCGGTGAGACCGATTACACAACTCGGTGGGACCGATTTTGGTAATAAGCTAACCAGAAAGTTTGCATTGTAATCTCGATAGTACCGATTACTCAAACTCGGTGAGACCGATTTTGGTAATGGACATACACAGAGAGATTACAATCCCATCTCGGTGAGACCGAGATCCCTATCGGTGAAACCGATTTGCCTAGGGTTTGTGGCAGTGGCTATGACATCTGAAACTCAGTGGCGCCGGATAGAAAGAATCGGTGGGGCCGAGTTTGACTTTTGGTTTAGGTCATATGTGGATGTGGGAAGGTAGTTGAGGGTTTTGGAGCATATCACTAAGCACTTTGAGTAAGCAAGCCATTAAGCAACACCTCACCCCCTCTTGATAGTATTGGCTTTTCCTATAGACTCAATGTGATCTTGGATCACTAAAATAGAAAATGTAGAGTCTTGATCTTGAAGCTTGAGCCAATCCTTTGTCCTTAGCATATTGAAGGGGTTCCACATCCTCTTGTCCATGCCACTCCATTGTTGAACTTCTCTGAAACATACTAGGTAAAAGTGTTAGTCCAACAAGAGATATGTTAACATTAATTACCAAAACCACCCAGGGAGCACTTGTGCTTTCAGGCATGAATATAACATTGATTTAATCCTCCCCCAAGCTTGAGCGATGCTTTCTCCTTCACGAGGCCAAAAATTATATATATAATTGCGATCACGACGAACAAGATGCATAGGATAAAACTTCTAGTGAAATTCCAATTTCAATCGTTTATAGTCCCAATATCCCGTATCATCACATAGCCTGTACCATGTCAATGCGTCTCCCTCCAAAGATAAAGGGAAAACCTTCCTCTTAATAACATCATCGGGTATACCTGCAAGCTTAAATAATCCACAAACTTCATCCACATAGATTAGGTGTAAATTAGGATGCATTGTTCCATCTCCTGCAAAAGGATTAGCTAGCAGTTTCTCTAACATACCCGAAGGAATTTCAAAGCAAACATTTTCAGAAGGTTCAGTAGGTTGAGGAGCAACTCTTTGCTCTTCTGGACAGGGTGAATATACCCCGAACAAGCCCCTCAAAGGATTACTTTCCATAGTAACAAGTGACAGTAAATTTCAGCACATTATATAAATTTTTCCTTACCAAGTTCCACTCACCAAAAGGCGCTTCACTCCCCGGCAACGGCGCCAGAAAAGAGTCTTGATGACCCACAAGTATAGGGGATCTATCGTAGTCCTTTCGATAAGTAAGAGTGTCGAACCCAACGAGGAGCAGAAGGAAATGACAAGCGGTTTTCAGTAAGGTATTCTCTGCAAGCACTGAAATTATCGGTAACAGATAGTTTTGTGATAAGGTAAATGGTAACGAGCAACAAGTAATAAAAGTAAATAAGGTGCAGCAAGGTGGCCCAATCCTTTTTGTAGCAAAGGACAAGCCTGGACAATTTCTTATATAAAGGAAAACGCTCCCGAGGACACATGGGAATTATCATCAAGCTAGTTTTCATCACGTTCATATGATTCACATTTGGTACTTTGATAATTTGATATGTGGGTGGACCGGTGCTTGGGTGCTTCCTAGAGGCAATAATAAAAAGGTTATTATTATATTTCCTTGTTCATGATAATTGTCTATTGTTCATGCTATAATTGTGTTATCCGGAAACCGTAATACATGTGTGAATACATAGACCACAACATGTCCCTAGTGAGCCTCTAGTTGACTAGATCGTTGATCAATAGATGGTTACGGTTTTCTAACCATGGACATAGGATGTCATTGATAATGGGATCACATCATTAGGATAATGATGTGATGGACAAGACCCAATCCTAAGCATAGCACAAGATCGTGTAATTCGTCTGCTAAAGCTTTTCTAATGTCAAGTATCCTTTCCTTAGACCATGAGATTGTGCAACTCCCGGATATCGTAAGGGTACTTTGGGTGTGCCAAACGTCACAACATAACTGGGTGGCTATAAAGGTACACTACGGGTATACCCGAAAGTATCTGTTGGGTTGGCACAAATCGAGACTGGGATATGTCACTCCGTATGACAGAGAGGTATCTCTGGGCCCACTCGGTAGGACATCATCATAATGAGCTCAATGTGATCAAGGAGTTTTTCACGGGATGATGTGTTACGGGAATGAGTAAAGAGACTTGCCGTAACGAGATTGAACAGGGTATCGGTATACCAACGATCGAATCTCGGGCAAGTATCGTACCGATAGACAAAGGGAATTGTATACAGGATTGATTGAATCCTTGACATCGTGGTTCATCCGATGAGATTATCATGGAGCATGTGGGAGCCAACATGGGTATCCAGATCCAACTGTTGGTTATTGACCAGAGAGTTGTCTCGGTCATGTCTACGTGTCTCCCGAACCCGTAGGGACTACACACTTAAGGTTCGGTGACACTAGAGTTATAGAGATATTAGTATGCGGTTAACCGAAAGTTGTTCGGAGTCCCGGATGAGATCTCGGACGTCACGAGGAGTTCCGGAATGGTCCGGAGGTAAAGATTTATATATAGGAAGTCCAGTTCCCCGGGTGGGCTGGTGCACCCCAACCAAGGGCCCAAGGCGCCTAGGGTTGGAAACCCGAGGGGGCATGCGCCCCCTGGTTGGAAACCCTAAGGGGGTCGTTGCCCCCCGAGGGGCCGCTGCCCCGGGGGCCGCCGCCTCCCCCATCTAGATGGGATCTGCAAGGGGGCATGCGCCCCCTAGCCCCTATATATAGTGGAGGGGAGGGAGGGCAGCCGCACCCTAAGCCCTGGCGCCTCCTTCTCCCTCCCGTGACACCTCTTCCTCCTCCAGTAGCACTTGGCGAAGCCCTGCTGAAATCCCGCTGCTTCCACCACCACGCCGCCATGCTGCTGGATATCCATCAACTTCTCCTTCCCCCTTGCTGGATCAAGAAGGAGGAGACGTCTCCGCTCCATACGTGTGTAGAACACGGAGGTGCCGTCCGTTCGACGCTAGGATCATCGGTGATTTGGATCACGACGAGTACGACTCCATCAACCCCGTTCTCTTGAATGCTTCTGCTCGCGATCTACAAGGGTATGTAGATGCACTCCTCTCTCTATCGTTGTTAGATGACTCCATAGATTGATCTTGGTGATGTGTAGAAAATTTTAAATTTCTGCTACGATCCCCAATAGTGGCGTCATGAGCTAGGTCTATGCGTAGTTTCTATGCATGAGTAGAACACAAGTTGTTGTGGGTGTCGATTTTGTCAATTTACTTGTCGTTACTAGTCTTATCTTGATTCAGCGGCATCGTGGGATGAAGCGGCCCGGACCGACCTTACACGTACGCTTACGTGAGACAGGTTCCACCGACTGACATGCACTAGTTGCATAAGGTGGCTAGCGGGTGTTTGTCTCTCCCACTTTAGTCAGATCGGATTCGATGAAAAGGGTCCTTATAAAGGGTAAATGGAAATTGGCATATCACGTTGTGGTTTTGGCATAGGTAAGAAACGTTCTTGCTAAGAAACCTATAGCAGCCATGTAAAAAAATTTGCAACAACAATTAGAGTACGTCTAACTTGTTTCTGCAGCATATGCCGTGTGATGTGATATGGCCAAAAGGATGTGATGAATGATATATGTGATGTATGAGATTGATCATGTTCTTGTAATAGGAATCACGACTTGCATGTCGATGAGTATGACAACCGGCAGGAGCCATAGGAGTTGTCTTAATATATTTATGACCTGCGTGTCAACATAAACGTCATGTAATTACTTTACTTTATTGCTAAACCGTTAGCCATAGTAGTAGAAGTAATAGTTGATGAGACAACTTCATGAAGACACGATGATAAGGATCATGATGATGGAGATCATGGTGTCAAGCCGATGACGATGATGATCATGGCGCCTCGAAGATGGAGATCAAAAGGAGCAAAATGATATTGGCCATATCATGTCACTATTTGATTGCATGTGATGTTTATCATGTTTTTACATCTTATTTGCTTAGAACGATGGTAGCATAAATGTTGGGGAACGTAGTAATTTCAAAAAAATTCCTACGCACACGCAAGATCATGGTGATGCATAGCAACGAGAGGGGAGAGTGTTGTCCACATACCCTCGTAGACCGAAAGGGGAAGCGTTATGACAATGTGGTTGATGTAGTTGTACGTCTTCACGGCCCGACCGATCAAGCACCGAAACTACGGCACCTCCGAGTTCTAGCACACGTTCAGCTTGATGAAGATCCCCGGACTCCAATCCAGCAGAATGTCGGGGAAGAGTTCCGACAACACGAGGGCGTGATGACGATCTTGATGTTCTACTGTCGCAGGGCTTCGCCTAAGCACCGCTGCAATATTATCGAGGATTATGGTGGAGGGGGGCACCGCACACGGCTAAGAGATCAATGATTAATTGTTGTGTCTATGGGGTGCCCCCTGCCCCCGTATATAAAGGAGCAAGGGGGAGGAGGTGCGGCCAGGCAAGGGGCGCACCAGGAGGAGTCCTACTCCTACCGGGAGTAGGACTCCCCCCCTTTTCCATGTTGGACTAGGACTTGGGGGGAAGGGGAGAGAGAGGGGAAAGGAAAGGGGGGGCGCCGCTCCCCTCCTTGTCCAATTCGGACTTGGGGGGGGGGAGGGGCGCGCGGCTGCCCCTTGGTCTCCTCTCCTCTTCCTCCACTAGGCCCATTAAGGCCCATTAGGTTACCGGGGGGTTCCGGTAACCTCCCGGTACTCCCGTAAAATGTTGATTTCAGCCGGAACACTTCCGATGTCCAAACATAGGCTTCCAATATATCAATCTTCATGTCTCGACCATTTCAAGACTCCTCGTCATGTCCGTGATCACATCCGGGACTCCGAAAAACCTTCGGTACATGAAAACATATAAACTCATAATGAAACTGTCATCGCAACGTTAAGCGTGCGGACCCTACGGGTTCGAGAACAATGTAGACATGACCGAGACATGTCTCCGGTCGATAACCAATAGCGGAACCTGGATGCTCATATTGGCTCCCACATATTCTACGAAGATCTTTATCGGTCAGACCGCATAACAACATACGTTGTTCCCTTTGTCATCGGTATGTTACTTGCCCGAGATTCGATCGTCGGAATGTTAGTACCTAGTTCAATCTCGTTACCGGCAAGTCTCTTTACTCGTTTCGTAATACATCATCCCGCAACCAACTCATTAGTTGCAATGCTTGCAAGTCTTAAGTGATGTGCATTACCGAGTGGGCCCAGAGATACCTCTCCGACAATCGGAGTGACAAATCCTAATCTCGAAATACGCCAACTCAACATGTACCTTTGGAGACACCTGTAGAGCACCTTTATAATCACCCAGTTACGTTGTGACGTTTGGTAGCACACAAAGTGTTCCTCCGATAAACGGGAGTTGCATAATCTCATAGTCATAGGAACATGTATAAGTCATGAAGAAAGAAATAGCAACATACTAAATGATCGTGTGCTAAGCTAACGGAATGGGTCATGTCAATTACATCATTCTCCCAATGATGTGATCCTGTTAATCAAATGACAACACATATCTATGGCTAGGAAACATAACCATCTTTGATTAACAAGCTAGTCAAGTAGAGGCATACTAGTGACACTCTGTTTGTCTATGTATTCACACATGTATTATGTTTCCGGTTAATACAATTCTAGCATGAATAATAAACATTTATCATGATATAAGGAAATAAATAATAACTTTATTATTGCCTCTAGGGCATATTTCCTTCAGTCTCCCACTTGCACTAGAGTCAATAATCTAGATTACACAGTGATGATTCTAACACCCATGGAGCTTTGGTGCTGATCATGTTTTGCTTGTGGAAGAGGCTTAGTCAATGGGTCTGCTACATTCAGATCCGTATGTATCTTGCAAATTTCTATGTCTCCCACTTGGACTAAATCCCGAATGGAATTTGAAGCGTCTCTTGATGTGCTTGGTTCTCTTGTGAAATCTGGATTCCTTTGCCAAGGCAATTGCACTAGTATTGTCACAAAAGATTTTCATTGGACCCGATGCACTAGGTATGACACCTAGATCGGATATGAACTCCTTCATTCAGACTCCTTCATTTGCTGCTTTCGAAGCAGCTATGTACTCCGCTTCACATGTAGATCCCGCCACGACGCTTTGTTTAGAACTGCACCATCTGACAGCTCCACTGTTCAATGTAAACACGTATCCGGTTTGCGATTTAGAATCGTCCGGATCAGTGTCAAAGCTTGCATCAACGTAACCATTTACGATGAGCTCTTTGTCACCTCCATATACGAGAAACATATCCTTATTCCTTTTCAGGTATTTCAGGATGTTCTTGACTGCTGTCCAGTGATCCACTCCTGGATTACTTTGGTACCTCCCTGCTAGACTTATAGCAAGGCACACATTAGGTCTGGTACGCAGCATTGCATACATGATAGAGCCTATGGCTGAAGCATAGGGAACATCTTTCATCTTCTCTCTATCTTCTGCAGTGGTCGGGCATTGAGTCTTACTCAACTTCACACCTTGTAACACACGCAAGAACCCTTTCTTTGCCTGATCCATTTTGAATTTCTTCAAAACTTTGTCAAGGTATGTGCTTTGTGAAAGTCCAATTAAGCGTCTTGATCTATCTCTATAGATCTTAATGCCCAATATGTAAGTAGCTTCACCGAGGTCTTTCATTGAAAAACTCTTATTCAAGTATCCCTTTATGCTATCCAGAAATTCTATATCATTTCCGATCAGCAATATGTCATCCACATATAATATCAGAAATGCTACAGAGCTCCCACTCACTTTCTTGTAAATACATGCTTCTCCAAAAGTCTGTATAAAACCAAATGCTTTGATCACACTATCAAAGTGTTTATTCCAACTCCGAGAGGCTTGCACCAGTCCATAAATGGATCGCTGGAGCTTGCACACTTTGTTAGCTCCCTTTGGATCGACAAAACCTTTCGGTTGCATCATATACAAATCTGTTTCCAGAAACCCGTTCAGGAATGCAGTTTTGACATCCATCTACCATATTTCATAATCATAAAATGCGGCAATCGCTAACATGATTCGGACAGACTTAAGCATCGCTACGGGTGAGAAGGTCTCATCGTAGTCAATCCCTTGAACTTGTCGAAAACCTTTTGCGACAAGTCGAGCTTTGTAGACAGTAACATTACCGTCAGCGTTAGTCTTCTTCTTGAAGATCCATTTATTCTCAATTGCTTGCCGATCATCGGGCAAATCAACCAAAGTCCACACTTTGTTCTCATACATGGATCCCATCTCAGATTTCATGGCCTCAAACCATTTTGCGGAATCTGGGCTCACCATCGCTTCTTCATAGTTCGTAGGTTCATCATGGTCTAGTAACATGACTTCCAGAACAGGATCACCATACCACTCTGGTGCGGATCTTACTCTAGTTGATCTACGAGGTTCAGTAATTACTTGATCTGAAGTTTCATGATCAGCATCATTAACTACCTCACTAATTTGTGTAGGTGTCGCAGAAACTGGTTTATGCGATGAACTACTTTCCAATAAGGGAGCAGGTACAGTTACCTCGTCAAGTTCTACTTTCCTCCCACTCACTTCTTTCGAGAGAAACTCCTTCTTTAGAAAGGATCCATTCTTAGCAACGAATGTCTTGCCTTCGGATCTGTGATAGAAGCTGTACCCAACAGTTTCCTTTGGGTATCCTATGAAGACACATTTCTCCGATTTGGGTTCGAGCTTATCAGGTTGAAGCTTTTTCACATAAGCATCGCAGCCCCAATCTTTCAGAAATGACAACTTTGGTTTCTTGCCAAACCACAGTTCATAAGGCGTCGTCTCAACGGATTTTGATGGTGCCCTATTTGACGTGAATGTGGCCGTCTCTAAAGCATAACCCCAAAATGATAGCGGTAAATCAGTAAGAGACATCATAGATCGTACCATATCAAGTAAAGTATGATTACGATGTTCGGACACACCATTACGCTGTTGTGTTCCTAGTGGCGTGAGTTGCGAAACTATTCCACATTGTTTCAAATGTATACCAAACTCGTAACTCAAATATTCTCCTCCACGATCAGATCATAGAAACTTTATTTTCTTGTTACGATGATTTTCAACTTCACTCTGAAAATCTTTGAACTTTTCAAATGTTTCAGACTTATGTTTCATTAAGTACATATACCCATATCTGCTTAAATCATCTGTGAAGGTGAGAAAATAATGATATCCGCCACGAGCCTCAACATTCATCGGACCACATACATCTGTATGTATGATTTGCAACAAATCTGTTGCTCTCTCCATAGTACCGGAGAACGGTGTTTTAGTCATCTTGCCCATGAGGCACGGTTCGCAAGTACCAACTGATTCATAATCAAGTGGTTC
This sequence comes from Triticum aestivum, assembly GCF_018294505.1. Taxonomy (NCBI): domain Eukaryota; kingdom Viridiplantae; phylum Streptophyta; class Magnoliopsida; order Poales; family Poaceae; genus Triticum; species Triticum aestivum. The sequence goes on along the minus strand of NC_057810.1, from coordinate 559,809,833 downwards.
CAAAAGTCCATTAGTATGGAGTTTCTTCATGCGCTTTACACCGATGTGACCTAAACGGCAGTGCCACAAATAAGTTGCACTATCATTATCAACTCTGCATCTTTTGGCTTCAACATTATGAATATGTGTATCACTACTATCAAGATTCATAAAAAATAGACCACTCTTCAAGGGTGCATGACCATAAAAGGTATTACTCTTATAAATAGAACAACCATTATTCTCTGATTTAAATGAATAACCGTCTCGCATCAAACAAGATCCAGATATAATGTTCATGCTCAACGCTGGCACCAAATAACAATTATTTAGGTCTAAAACTAATCCCGAAGGTAGATGTAGAGGTAGCGTGCCGACTGCGATCACATCGACTTTGCAACCATTTCCCACGCACATCGTCACCTCGTCCTTCACCAGTGTTCGCTTAATCCGTAGTCCCTATTTCGAGTTGTAGATATTAGCAACATAACCAGTATTAAATACCCAGGTGCTACTGCGAGCTCTAGTAAGGTACACATCAATAACATGTATATCACATATAACTTTGTTCACCTTGCCATCCTTCTTATCCGCCAAATACTTGGGGCAGTTCCGCTTCCAGTGACCAGTCTGCTTGCAGTAGAAACACTCAGTTTCAGGCTTAGGTCCAGACTTGGGTTTCTTCTCCTGAGCAGCAACTTGCTTGCTGTTCTTCTTGAAGTTCCCCTTCTTCTTCCCTTTGCCCTTTTTCTTGAAACTAGTGGTCTTGTTGACCATCAACACTTGATGCTCCTTTTTGATTTCTACCTCCGCAGCCTTTAGCATTGCGAAGAGCTCGGGAATCGTCTTTTCCATCCCTTGCATATTATAGTTCATCACGAAGCTCTTGTAGCTTGGTGGCAGTGATTGGAGAATTCTGTCAATGACGCTATCATCCGGAAGATTAACTCCCAGTTGAATCAAGTGATTATTATACCCAGACATCTTGAGTATATGCTCATTGACAGAACTGTTCTCCTCCATCTTGCAGCTATAGAACTTATTGGAGACTTCATATCTCTCAATCCGGGCATTTGCTTGAAATATTAACTTCAACTCCTGGAACATCTCATATGCTCCATGACGTACAAAACGTCGTCGAAGACCCGGTTCTAAGCCGTAAAGCATGGCACACTGAACTATTGAGTAGTCATCAGCTTTGCTCTGCCAGACGTTCATAACATCTGGTGTTGCTCCAGCAGCAGGCCTGGCACCCAGTGGTGCTTCCAGGACGTAATTCTTCTGTGCAGCAATGAGGATAATCCTCAAGTTACGGACCCAGTCCATGTAATTGCTACCATCATCTTTCAACTTTGCTTTCTCAAGGAACGCATTAAAATTCAACGGAACAACAACACGAGCCATCTATCTACAATCAAACATAGACAAGCAAAATACTATCAGGTACTAAGTTCACGATAAATTTAAGTTCAATTAATCATATTACTAAAGAACTCCCACTTAGAAAGACATCCCTCTAATCCTCTAAGTGATCACGTGATCCAAATCAACTAAACCATAACCGATCATCACGTGAAATGGAGTAGTTTTCAATGGTGAACATCACTATGTTGATCATATCTACTATATGATTCACGCTCGACCTTTCGGTCTCAGTGTTCCGAGGCAATATCTGCATATGCTAGGCTCGTCAAGTTTAACCTGAGTATTCTGCGTGTGCAAAACTGGCTTGCACCCGTTGTAGATGGACGTAGAGCTTATCACACCCGATCATCATGTGGTGTCTGGGCACGACGAACTTTGGCAATGGTGCATACTCAGGGAGAACACTTTTATCTTGAAATTTAGCGAGAGATCATCTTATAATGCTACCGTCAATCAAAGCAAGATAAGTTGCATAAAAGATAAACATCACATGCAATCAATATAAGTGATATGATATGGCCATCATCATCTTGTGCTTGTGATCTCCATCTCCGAAGCATCGTCATGATCACCATCGTCACCGGCGCGACACCTTGATCTCCATCATAGCATCGTTGTCGTCTCGCCAATCTTAGGCTTCTACAACTATCGCTACCGCTTAGTGATAAAGTAAAGCATTACAGGGCGATTGCATTGCATACAATAAAGCAACAACCATATGGCTCCTACCAGTTGCCGATAACTCGGTTACAAAACATGATCATCTCATACAATAAAATATAGCATGGCGTCTTGACCATATCACATCACAACATGCCCTGCAAAAACAAGTTACACGTCCTCTACTTTGTTGTTGCAAGTTTTACGTGGCTGCTACGGGCTTAGCAAGAACCGTTCTTACCTACGCATCAAAACCACAACGATAGTTTGTCAAGTTGGTGATGTTTTAACCTTCGCAAGGACCGGGCGTAGCCACACTCGGTTCAACTAAAGTTGGAGAAACTGACACCCGCCAGCCACCTGTGTGCAAAGCACGTCGGTAGAACCAGTCTCGCGTAAGCGTACGCGTAATGTCGGACCGGGCCGCTTCATCCAACAATACCGCCGAACCAAAGTATGACATGCTGGTAAGCAGTATGACTTGTATCGTCCACAACTTACTTGTGTTCTACTCGTGCATATAACATCAACGCATAAAACCAGGCTCTGATACCACTGTTGGGGAACGTAGTAATTTCAAAAAAAATTCTACGCACAGGCAAGATCATGGCGATGCATAGCAACGAGAGGGGAGAGTGTTGTCCATGTACCCTCGTAGACCGAAAGCGGAAGCGTTATGACAACGCGGTTGATGTAGTCGTACGTCTTCATGGCCCGACCGATCAAGCACCGAAACTACGGCACCTCCGAGTTCTAGCACACGTTCAGCTCGATGACGATCCCCGGACTCTGATCCAGCAGAATGTCGGGGAAGAGTTCCGTCAGCATGACGGCGTGATGATGATCTTGATGTTCTACCGTCGCAGGACTTCGCCTAAGCACCGCTACAATATTATCGAGGATTATGGTGGAGGGGGCACCGCACACTGCTACGAGATCAATGATTAGTTGTTGTGTCTATGGGGTGCCCCCCTGCCCCCGTATATAAAGGAGCAAGGGGGAGGAGGTGCGGCCAGGCAAGGGGCGCGCCAGGAGGAGTCCTACTCCTACCGGGAGTAGGACCCCCCCTTTTCCATGTTGGACTCGGACTTGGGGGGAAGGAGAGAGAGAGAGGGGAAAGGAAGGGGGGGGGGCGCCGCCCCCCCTCCTTGTCCAATTCGGACTTGGGGGGGAGGGGCGCGCGACTGCCCCTTGGCCTCCTCTCCTCTTCCTCCACTAGGCCCATTAAGGCCCATTAGGTTACCGAGGGGTTCCGGTAACCTCCCGGTACTCCGGTAAAATGCCGATTTCACCCGGAACACTTCCGATGTCCAAACATAGGCTTCCAATATATCAATCTTCATGTCTCGACCATTTCGAGACTCCTCGTCATGTCCGTGATCACATCCGGGACTCCGAAAAACCTTCGGTACATCAAAAAATATAAACTCATAATGAAACTGTCATTGTAACGTTAAGCGTGCGGACCCTACGGGTTCAAGAACAATGTAGACATGACCGAGACACGTCTCTGGTCAATAACCAATAGCGGAACCTGGATGCTCATATTGGCTCCCACATATTCTACGAAGATCTTTATCGGTCAGACCGCATAACAACATACGTTGTTCCCTTTGTCATCGGTATGTTACTTGCCCGAGATTCGATCGTCGGTATCTTAATACCTAGTTCAATCTCGTTACCGGCAAGTCTCTTTACTCGTTCCGTAATACATCATCCCGCAACCAACTCATTAGTTGCAATGCTTGCAAGGCTTAAGTGATGTGCATTACCGAGTGGGCCCAGAGATACCTCTCCGACATCGGAGTGACAAATCCTAATATCGAAATACGCCAATTCAACATGTACCTTTGGAGACACCTGTAGAGCACCTTTATAATCACCAAGTTACGTTGTGACGTTTGGTAGCACACAAAGTGTTCCTCCGGTAAATGGGAGTTGAATAATCTCATAGTCATAGGAACATGTATAAGTCATGAAGAAAGCAATAGGAACATACTAAACGATCGTGTGCTAAGCTAACGGAATGGGTCATGTCAATCACATCATTCTCCTAATGATGTGATCCCATTAATCAAATGACAACACATGTCTATGGCTAGGAAACATAACCATCTTTGATTAACAAGCTAGTCAAGTAGAGGCGTACTAGTGACACTCTGTTTGTCTATGTATTCACACATGTATTATGTTTCCGGTTAATACAATTCTAGCATGAATAATAAACATTTATCATGATATAAGGAAATAAAAAATAACTTTATTATTGCCTCTAGGGCATATTTCCTTCAATAAATAAGATGATCCCTCATTAAAATATCAAGAATTGTGTTCCCCCTAACTGTGCATGTTCCGAAGCACCACGTGATGATCGGGTGTGATAGGTTCTAACGTTCGCATACAACGGGTGTAAGCCAGATTTACACACGCAATACACTTAGGTTGACTTGACGAGCCTAGCATGTACAGACATGGCCTCAGAACACGGAAGACCGAAAGGTCGAACATGAGTCGTATAGAAGATACGATCAACATGAAGATGTTCACCAATGACGACTAGCCCGTCTCACGTGATGATTGACCATGGCCTAGTTGACTCAGATCATGTATTACTTAGATGACTAGAGGGATGTCTATCTAAGTGGGAGTTCATTAAATAATTTGATTAGATGAACTTAATTATCATGAACATAGTCTAAAACTTTGCAATATGTCTTGTAGATCAAATATCCCATGCTAATGTTGCCCTCAACTTCAACGCGTTCCTAGAGAAAACCAAGCTGAAAGATGATGGCAGCAACTACACGGACTGGGTCCGTAACCTGAGGATTATCCTCATAGCTGCCAAGAAAGCATATGTCCTTGATGCACCGCTAGGTGAAGCACCTGTTTTCGCAGCAACTCAAGACATTATGAACGCCTGGCAGTCACGTAGTGATGATTACTCCCTGGTTCAGTGCGGCATGCTTTACAGCTTAGAACCGGGGCTCCAAAAGCGTTTTGAGCAACACGGGGCATATGGGATGTTCCAAGAGCTGAAACTGGTTTTACAAGCTCATGCCTGGAGAGATATGAAGTCTCCGACAAGTTCTACAGTTGTAAGATGGAGGAGAATAGTTCTGCCAGCGAGCACATACTCAAAATGTCTGGGTTGCACAACCGCTTATCTCAGCTGGGAGTTAATCTCCCGGATGATGCGGTCGTTGACAAAATCCTTCAGTCGCTCCCACCTAGATACAAGAGCTTTGTGATGAACTTCAATATGTATGGGATGGAAAAGACCATTCCTGAGGTATATTCAATGCTGAAATCAGCGGAGGTGGAGATCAAAAAGGAACATCAAGTGATGATGGTGAATAAAACCACTAAGTTCAAGAAAGGCAAGGGTAAGAAGAACTTCAAGAAGGACGGCAAGGGAGTTGCCGCGCCCGGTAAGCCAGTTGCCGGGAAGAAGCCAAAGCATGGACCCAAGCCTGAGACTGAGTGCTTTTATTGCAAGGGAAATGGTCACTAGAAGCGGAACTGCCCCAAGTACTTAGCGGATAAGAAGGCCGGCAATACCAAAGGTATATGTGATCTACATGTTATTGATGTGTACCTAACCAGCGCTCGTAGTAGCTCCTGGGTATTTGATACCGGTGCGGTTGCTCATATTTGTAACTCAAAACAGGAGCTGCGGAATAAGCGGAGACTGGCGAAGGACAAGGTGACGATGCACGTCGGGAATGGTTCCAAGGTCGATGTGATCGCCGTCGGCACGCTACCTCTACATTTACCTACGGGATTAGTTTTAAACCTCAATAATTGTTATTTAGTACCAGCTTTGAGCATGAACATTGTATCTGGATCTCGTTTAATGCGAGATGGCTACTCATTTAAATCTAAGAATAATAGTTGTATTTATATGAGAGACATGTTTTATGGTCATGCCCCGCTGGTCAATGGTTTATTCTTATTGAATCTCAAACGTGATGAAACACATATTCACAGTGTGAATGCCAAAAGATGTAACGTTGATAATGATAGTCCCACATACTTGTGTCACTGCCGCCTTGGTCACATTGGTGTCAAATGCATGAAGAAACTCCATGCAGATGGACTTTTGGAGTCTCTTGATTATGAATCATTTGACACGTGTGAACCATACCTCATGGGCAAAATGACCAAGACTCCGTTCTCCGGAACAATGGAGCGAGCAACCAACTTATTGGAAATCATACATACTGATGTGTGCGGTCCAATGAGCATTGAGGCTCGCGGTAGTTATCGTTATGTTCTCACCCTCACTGATGACTTAAGTAGATATGGGTATGTCTACTTAATGAAACACAAGTCTGAGACCTTTGAAAAGTTCAAGGAATTTCAGAGTGAGGTTGAGAATCAACGTGACAGGAAAATCAAGTTCTTACGATCAGATCGTGGGGGAGAATATTTGAGTCACGAATTTGGCACGCACTTAAGGAAATGTGGAATTGTTTCACAACTCACGCCGCCTGGAACACCTCAGCGTAATGGTGTGTCCGAACATCGTAATCGCACTCTATTGGATATGGTGCGATCTATGATGTCTCTTACCGATCTACCACTATCATTTTGGGGTTATGCTATAGAGACTGTCGCATTCACTTTAAATAGGGCTCCGTCGAAATCCATTGATACGACACCGTATGAATTGTGGTTTGGGAAGAAACCTAAGTTGTCATTTCTGAAAGTTTGGGGATGCGATGCTTATGTCAAGAAACTTCAACCTGAAAAGCTCGAACCCAAATCGGAAAAATGCGTCTTCATAGGATACCCTAAGGAAACTATTGGGTATACCTTCTACCTCAGATCCGAAGGCAAGATCTTTGTTGCCAAGAATGGATCCTTTCTAGAGAAAGAGTTTCTCTCGAAAGAAGTAAGTGGGAGGAAAGTAGAACTTGATGAAGTATTGCCTCTTGAACCGGAGAGTAGCGCAGCTCAAGAAAATGTTTCTGTGGTGCCTACACCGACTAGAGAGGAAGTTAATGATGATGATCATGAAACTTCAGATCAAGTTGCTACTGAACTTCGTAGGTCCACAAGGACACGTTCCGCACCAGAGTGGTACGGCAAACTTATCCTGGAAATCATGTTGTTAGATAATGGTGAACCTTCGAACTATGAAGGAGCGATGGCGGGCCCGGATTCCGGCAAATGGCTTGAAGCCATGAAATCCGAGATAGGATCCATGTATGAAAACGAAGTATGGACTTTGACAGACTTGCCCGATGATCGGCGAGCCATAGAAAATAAATGGATCTTTAAGAAGAACACAGACGCGGATGGTAATCTAACCATCTATAAGGCTCGGCTTGTCGCTAAGGGTTATCGAAAAGTTCAAGGGGTTGACTACGATGAGACCTTCTCACCCGTAGCGAAGCTGAAGTCTGTCCGAATCATGTTAGCAATTGCCGCATTCTATGATTATGAGATATGGCAAATGGACGTCAAAACGACATTCCTTAATGGTTTCCTTAAGGAAGAATTGTATATGATGCAGCCGGAAGGTTTTGTCGATCCTAAGAATGCTGACAAGGTATGCAAGCTCCAACGCTCGATCTATGGGCTGGTGCAAGCATCTCGGAGTTGGAACATTTGTTTTGATGAGATGATCAAAGCATTTGGGTTTACGCAGATTTATGGAGAAGCCTGTGTTTACAAGAAAGTGAGTGGGAGCTCTGTAGCATTTCTCATATTATATGTGGATAACATACTATTGATGGGAAATGATATAGAACTCTTGGAAAGCATAAAGGCCTACTTGAATAAGTGTTTTTCAATGAAGGACCTTGGAGAAGATGCTTACATATTAGGCATCAAGATCTATAGAGATAGATCGAGACGCCTCATTGGTCTTTCACAAAGCACGTACCTTGACAAGATATTGAAGAAGTTCAATATGGATCAGTCCAAGAAGGGGTTCTTGCCTGTATTGCAAGGTGTGAGATTGAGCACGGCTCAATGCCTGCCCACGGCAGAAGATAGGGAAAAGATGAGTGTCATCCCCTATGCCTTGGCCATAGGGTCTATTATGTATGCCATGTTGTGTACCAGACCTGATGTAAACCTTGCCATAAGTTTGGTGGGAAGGTACCAAAGTAATCCCGACATGGAACACTGGACAGCGGTCAAGAATATCCTGAAGTACCTGAAAAGGACTAAGGATATGTTTCTCATTTATGGAGGTGACGAAGAGCTCGTCGTAAAGGGTTACGTTGATGCTAGCTTCGACACAGATCTGGATGACTCCAAGTCAAAAACCGGATACGTGTATATTTTGAATAGTGGGGCAGTCAGCTGGTGCAGTTGCAAGCAAAGCGTCGTGGTGGGATCTACATGTGAAGCGGACTACATGGCAGCCTCGGAGGCAGCACATGAAGCAATCTGGATGAAGGAGTTCATTACCGACCTAGGAGTTATTAGCAATGCGTCGGGCCTGATGACTCTCTTCTGTGACAGCACTGGAGCTATTACCCTTGCCAAGGAGCCCAGGTTTCACAAGAAGACAAGGCATATCAAGCGTCGCTTCAACTCCATTTGTGAAAATGTTCAGGATGGAGACATAGAGATTTGTAAAGTGCATACGAACCTGAATGTCGCAGATCCGTTGACTAAACCTCTTCCGCGTGCAAAGCATGATCAACACCGGAACTCTATGGGTGTTCGATTCATCACAACGTAACTAGGTTATTGACTCTAGTGCAAGTGGGAGACTGTTGGAAATATGCCCTAGAGGCAATAATAAAAAGGTTATTATTATATTTCCTTATTCATGATAATTGTCTATTGTTCATGCTATAATTGTGTTATCCGAAAACCGTAATACATGTGTGTATACATAGACCACAACATGTCCCTAGTGAGCCTCTAGTTGACTAGCTCGTTGATCAATAGATGGTTACGGTTTCCCAACCATGGACATATGATGTCATTGATAACGGGATCACATCATTAGGATAATGATGTGATGGACAAGACCCAATCCTAAGCATAGCACAAGATCGTGTAATTCATCTGCTAAAGCTTTTCTAATGTCAAGTATCCTTTCCTTAGACCATGAGATTGTGCAACTCCCGGATACCGTAAGGGTACTTTGGGTGTGCCAAACGTCACAACGTAACTGGGTGGCTATAAAGGTACACTACGGGTATCCCCGAAAGTATCTGTTGGGTTGACATGAATCGAGACTGGGATTTGTCACTCCGTATGATGGAGAGGTATCTCTGGGCCCACTCGGTAGGACATCATCATAATGAGCTCAATGTGATCAAGGAGTTGTTCGCAGGATGATGTGTTATGGGAACGAGTAAAGAGACTTGTCGTAACGAGATTGAACAAGGTATCGGTATACCGACGACCGAATCTCGGGCAAGTATCGTACCGATAGACAAAGGCAATTGTATACGAGATTGATTGAATCCTCGACATCGTGGTTCATCCGATGAGATTATCTTGGAGCATGTGGGAGCCAACATGGGTATCCAGATCCCACTGTTGGTTATTGACCGGAGAGTTGTCTCGGTCATGTCTACGTGTCTCCCGAACCCGTAGGGTCTACACACTTAAGGTTCGGTGACGCTAGAGTTGTAGAGATATTAGTATGCGGTTAACCTAAAGTTGTTCGGAGTCCCGTATGAGATCCCGGACGTCACGAGCAGTTCCGGAATGGTCCGAAGGTAAAGATTTATATATAGGAAGTCCATTTTCGGCCACCGGGAGAGTTTCGGGGGTCACCGGTATTGTGCCGGGACCACCGGAAGGGTCCCGGGGTTCACCGGGTGGGGCCACCTATCCAGGAGGGGCCCATGGGCTGAAGTGGCGTGGGAACCAGCCCTTGGTGGGCTGGTGCGCCCCACCCAAGGGCCCAAGGCGCCTAGGGTTGGAAACCCGAGGGGGCATGAGCCCCCCTGGTTGGAAACCCTAAGGGGGCCGTTGCCCCCCGAGGGGCCGCCGCCCCCCCCTCTAGATGGGATCTGCAAGGGGGAATGCGCCCCCTAGCCCCTATATATAGTGGAGGGGAGGGAGGGCAGCCGCACCCTAAGCCCTGGCGCCTCCCTCTCCCTCCCGTGACACCTCTTCCTCCTCCAGTAGCGCTTGGCGAAGCCCTGCTGAAATCCCGCTGCTTCCACCACCACGCCGTCGTGCTGCTGGATCTCCATCAACTTCTCCTTCCCCCTTGCTGGATCAAGGAGGAGACGTCTCCGCTCCGTACGTGTGTTGAACGCGGAGGTGCCATCCGTTCGGCGCTAGGATCATCGGTGATTTGGATCACGGCGAGTACGACTCCATCAACCCCGTTGTCTTGAACGCTTCCGCTCGCGATCTACAAGGGTATGCAGATGCACTCCTCTCTCTCTCTCGTTGCTAGATGACTCCATAGATTGATCTTGGTGATGCGTAGAAAATTTTAAATTTCTGCTACGATCCCCAACAGTGGCATCATGAGCTAGGTCTATGCGTAGTTTCTATGAACGAGTAGAACACAAGTTGTTGTGGGCGTTGATTTTGTCAATTTACTTGTTGTTACTAGTCTTATCTTGATTCAGCGGCATCGTGGGATGAAGCGGCCCGGACCGACCTTACACGTACGCTTACGTGAGACAAGTTCCACCGACTGACATGCACTAGTTGCATAAGGTGGCTAGCGGGTGTCTATCTCTCCCACTTTAGTCGGATCAAATTCGATGAAAAGGGTCCTTATAAAGGGTAAATAGAAATTGGAATATCACGTTGTGGTTTTGGTGTAGGTAAGAAACGTTCTTGCTTAGAAACCTATAGCAGCCACGTAAAAAAAATTGCAACAACAATTAGAGGACGTCTAACTTGTTTTTGCAGCATACGCCGTGTGATGTGATATGGCCAAAAGGATGTGATGAATGATATATGTGATGTATGAGATTGATCATGTTCTTGTAATAGGAATCACGACTTGCATGTCGATGAGTATGACAACCGGCAGGAGCCATAGGAGTTGTCTTAATTTATTTATGACCTGCGTCTCAACATAAACGTCATGTAATTACTTTACTTTATTGCTAAACCGTTAGCCATAGTAGTAGAAGTAATAGTTGGCGAGACAACTTCATGAAGACACGATGACAAGGATCATGATGATGGAGATCATGGTGTCAAGCCAGTGACAATGATGATCATGGCGCCCCGAAGATGGAGATCAAAAGGAGCAAAATGATATTGGCCATATCATGTCACTATTTGATTGCATGGGATGTTTATCATGTTTTTACATCTTATTTGCTTAGAACGACGGTAGCTTAAATAAGATGATACCTCATTAAAATATCAAGAATTGTGTTCCCCCTAACTGTGCACCGTTGCTAAGGTCCGTTGTTCTGAAGCACCACGTGATGATCGGGTGTCATAGGTTCTAACGTTCACATACAACGGGTGTAAGCCAGATTTACACACGCAATACACTTAGGTTGACTTAACGAGGCTAGCATGTATAGACATGGCCTCGGAACACGGAAGACCGAAAGGTCGAACATGAGTCGTATTGAAGATACGATCAACATGAAGATGTTCACCAATGATGACTAGCGCGTCTCACGTGATGATCGGACATGGCCTAGTTGACTCGGATCATGTATCACTTAGATGACTAGAGGGATGTCTATCTGAGTGGGAGTTCATTAAATAATTTGATTAGATGAACTTAATTATCATGAACATAGTCTAAAACTTTGCAATATGTCTTGTAGATCAAATGGCTCACGCTAATGTTGCCCTCAACTTCAACGCGTTCCTAGAGAAAACCAAGCTGAAAGACGATGGCAGCAACTACACGGACTGGGTCCGTAACCTGAGGATTATCCTCATAGCTGCCAAGAAAGCATATGTCCTTGATGCACCGCTAGGTGAAGCACCTGTTTTCCCAGCAATTCAAGATGTTATGAATGCCTGGCAGTCGCGTAGTGATGATTACTCCCTGGTTCAGTGCGGCATGCTTTACAGCTTAGAACCGGGGCTCCAAAAGCGTTTTGAGCAGCACGGAGCATATGAGATGTTCCAAGAGCTGAAAATGGTTTTACAAGCTCATGCCCGGGTCGAGAGATATGAAGTCTCCGACAAGTTCTATAGTTGTAAGATGGAGGAGAATAGTTCTGTCAGTGAGCACATACTCAAAATGTTTGGGTTGCACAACCGCTTATCTCAGCTGGGAGTTAATCTCCCGGATGATGCAGTCGTTGACAGAATCCTTCAGTCGCTCCCACCTAGCTACAAGAGCTTTGTGATGAACCTCAATATGCAGAGGATGGAAAAGACCATTCCTGAGGTATATTCAATGCTGAAATCAGCGGAGGTGGAGATCAAAAAGGAACATCAAGTGTTGATGGTGAATAAAACCACTAAGTTCAAGAAAGGCAAGGGTAAGAAGAACTTCAAGAAGGACGGCAAGGGAGTTGCTGCGCCCGGTAAGCCAGTTGCCGGGAAGAAGCCAAAGCATGGACCCAAGCCTGAGACTGAGTGCTTTTATTGCAAGGGAAACGGTCACTGGAAGCGGAACTGCCCCAAGTACTTAGCGGATAAGAAGGCCGGCAATACCAAAGGTATATGTGATATACATGTTATGGATGTGTACCTAACCAGCGCTCGTAGGAGCTCCTGGGTATTTGATACCGGTGCGGTTTCTCATATTTGTAACTCAAAACAGGAGCTGCGGAATAAGCGGAGACTGGCGAAGGACGAGGTGACGATGCGCGTCGGGAATGGTTCCAAGGTCGATGTGATCGCCATCGGCACGCTACCTCTACATTTACCTACATGATTAGTTTTAAACCTCAATAATTGTTATTTAGTACCAGCTTTGAGCATGAACATTGTATCTGGATCTCGTTTAAGCGAGATGGCTACTCATTTAAATCTGAGAGTAATAGTTGTTCTATTTATATGAGAGACATGTTTTATGGTCATGCCCCGCTGGTCAATGGTTTATTCTTATTGAATCTCGAACGTGATGTTACACATATTCACAGTGTGAATGCCAAAAGATGTAAGGTTGATAATGATAGTCCCACATACTTGTGGCACTGCCGCCTTGGTCACATTGGTGTCAAACGCATGAAGAAACTCCATGCAGATGGACTTTTGGAGTCTCTTGATTATGAATCATTTGACACGTGCGAACCATACCTCATGGGCAAAATGACCAAGACTCCGTTCTCCGGAACAATGGAGCGAGCAACCAACTTATTGGAAATCATACATACTGATGTGTGCGGTCCAATGAGCGTTGAGGCTCGCGGTGGTTATCGTTATGTTCTCACCCTCACTGATGACTTAAGTAGATATGGGTATGTCTACTTAATGAAACACAAGTCTGAGACCTTTGAAAAGTTCAAGGAATTTCAGAGTGAGGTTGAGAATCAACGTGACAGGAAAATCAAGTTCTTACGATCAGATCATGGGGGAGAATATTTGAGTCACGAATTTGGCACGCACTTAAGGAAATGTGGAATTGTTTCACAACTCACGCCGCCTGGAACACCTCAGCGTAATGGTGTGTCCGAACGTCGTAATCGCACTCTATTAGATATGGTGCGATCTATGATGTCTCTTACCGATCTACCGCTATCATTTTGGGGTTATGCTATAGAGACTGCCGCATTCACTTTATATAGGGCTCCATCGAAATCCGTTGAGATGACACTGTATGAATTGTGGTTTGGGAAGAAACCTAAGTTGTCGTTTCTTAAAGTTTGGGGATGCGATGCTTATGTCAAGAAACTTCAACCTGAAAGGCTCGAACCCAAATCGGAAAAATGCGTCTTCATAGGATACCCTAAGGAAACTATTGGGTATACCTTCTACCTCAGATCCGAAGGCAAGATCTTTGTTGCCAAGAATGGATCCTTTCTAGAGAAAGAGTTTCTCTCAAAAGAAGTAAGTGGGAGGAAAGTAGAACTTGATGAAGTATTGCCTCTTGAACCGGAGAGTAGCGCAGGGGGGCGCATGCCCCCCCCCGTAGCCCCTATATATAGTGGAGGGGAGGGAGGGCAGCCGCACCCTAAACCCTTGGGAGCCCCCCCCTCTAGATGGGATCTCCAAGGGGGCATGCGCCCCCCTAGCCCCTATATATAGTGGAGGGGTGTGACGCCCGGATAATTAGGCTACAATAATCCCGCGTTAACGAATGCCACGTCACCTCGGTTACTGTTGATAAACTCGAGTTAGTTCAAAAAACGATTCGAATTAAAATTTACAATATAGGCAAACAATAAATGTTTTCAAATATTAAAATTTAAATGTTCGGAGTGAACCAAATAATACATAGGTAAGT
>NC_057810.1:559787667-559794462 GCF_018294505.1 Triticum aestivum | reverse complement strand
CCAGGTGCCGCTCGCCGGCCCTGGCCGAGGCCCCCCTGCTCACGGGCGTGCCCAGCCGAGGCCACGGCCTCGCCCTCGATGGGCGCCCGCACCCAGTGCCCAGCGGCCGCTTACCCGTGCGCCCGTTAGGCCCCCTGGGGCCACTGACATGGGGGCCCCAGCCCCAGAACGTTTTGTAAAAAAAAAAGGAATTAAAAATATATATATTAAATAAATAAATAATAATTAAAATAATTAAAATAGTAATTAATTAATTAAATAATTAATTAAGTTAATTAATCCTGATTAGATTAACCTAATCACTAATTAAACTAATTAATCTGTTTTAGTTAATCTTAGTCAATGACAGTGGGACCCACATGTCAGGTTGACCCAGTCAACCCCTGTTGACTGGTGATGTCAGCATGACATCATGCTGACGTCATAAATACATTTTTTTCGAATTAATTAAATAAATAATTAAATTCCAAAATTGTTAAAATCTTTTAAAAATCATATCTTTTAATCCGTAACTCGGATTAAAATACTTTCTACATGAAAGTTGCTCAGAACGACGTGACGAATCCGGATACGCGGTCCGTTCGTCCGCCACACCCCCCTAACCTATCGAACTCGCAACTTTTCCCCTCCGGCTCCTCTGCCCGAAAACGCGAAACACTGGGGATACTTTCCCGGATGTTTCCCCCTTCACCGGTATCGCCTATCCCTACGTTAGGACACCCCTAGCACAACGTATTGCCGCGTCTTGCTTTGTGTTACATTTGATTGCTCTGTTATTTATTGTGTTCCCCCTCCGTTACTCCTTTCCGGTAGACTACGAGACCGACGCTGCTGCTGCCCAGTTCGACTACGGAGTTGACGACCCCTCCTTCTTGCCAGAGCAACCAGGCAAGCCCCCCCTTGATCACCAGATATCGCCTATTCTCCTCTATACTGCTTGCATTAGAGTAGTGTAGCATGTTACTGCTTTCCGTTAATCCTATTCTGATGCATAGCCTGACATTGCTGCTACAGTCATTGATACCTTACCCGCAATCCTAAAATGCTTAGTATAGTATGCTAGTTTATCATCATTGGCCCTACATTCTTGTCAGTCTGCCTTGCTATACTATCGGGCCGTGATCACTTGGGAGGTGATCACGGGTATATACTATACATACATACATACTATACAGATGGTGACTAAAGTCGGGTCAGCTCATTGAGTACCCGCAAGTGATTCTGACGAGGGGGCTGAAAGGACAGGTGGCTCCATCCCGATAGAGGTGGGCCTGGGTTCCCGACGGCCCTCGACTGTTACTTTGTGGCGGAGCGACAGGGCAGGTTGAGACCACCTAGGAGACAGGTGGGCCTGGCCCTGTTCGGCGATCGCGGATACTTAACACGCTTAACGAGATCTTGGTATTTGATCTGAGTCTGGCTACGAGCCTATACGCACTAACCATCTACGTGGGAGTAGTTATGGGTATCCCGACGTCGTGGTATCAGCCGAAGCACTTCAGACGTCAGCGACGGAGCGGCGCGCGCCGGATTGGACTGGAACGCCTACTAGGCTAGGTCTGCTTCCGGCCGCCCTCGCAACATGCAGGTGTGCTATGGGCGATGGGCCCAGACCCCTGTGCGCTTAGGTTTAGACCGGCGTGCTGGCCTCTCTGTTTTGCCTAGGTGGGGCTGCGACGTGTTGATCTTCCGAGGCCGGGCATGACCCAGGAAAGTGTGTCCGGCCAAAGGGGATCAAGCGTGTTGGGCTATGTGGTGCACCCCTGCAGGGAAGTTAATCTATTCGAATAGCCGTGATCTTCGGTAACAGGACGACTTGGAGTTGTACCTTGACCTTATGACAACTAGAACCGGATACTTAATAAAACACACCCTTCCAAGTTCCACAGACAACCCGGTGATCGCTTTTCCGCAGGGCGACGAGGAGAGGATCGCCGGGTAGGATTATGCTATGCGATGCGACTGGAGATGCGCTTGGAGATGCTACCTGGATATGCTACTTGGAGATGCTACTTGGAGGACTTCAATCTACTCTCTTCTACATGCTGCAAGACGGAGGCTGCCAGAAGCGTAGTCTTCGACAGGATTAGCTATCCCCCTCTTATTCTGGCATTCTGCAGTTCAGTCCACTGATATGGCCTCTTTACACATATACCCATGCATATGTAGTGTAGCTCCTTGCTTGCGAGTACTTTGGATGAGTACTCACGGTTGCTTTCTCCCCTCTTTTTCCCCTTTCCTTTCTTTCTGGTTGTCGCAACCAGATGCTGGAGTCCAGGAGCCAGGAGCCAGCGTCGACGACGACTACTACATTGGAGGTGCCTACTACTACGTGCAGGCTGACGACGACGACCAGGAGTAGTTAGGAGGATCCCAGGCAGGAGGCCTGCGCCTCTTTCGATCTGTATCCCAGTTTGTGCTAGCCATCTTATGGCAACTTGTTTAACTTATGTCTGTACTCAGATATTGTTGCTTCCGCTGACTCGTCTATGATCGAGCACTTGTATTCGAGCCCTCGAGGCCCCTGGCTTGTATTATGATGCTTGTATGACTTATTTATGTTTTAGAGTTGTGTTGTGATATCTTCCCGTGAGTCCCTGATCTTGATCGTACACATTTGCGTGCATGATTAGTGTACGGTCAAATCGGGGGTGTCACAAGTTGGTATCAGAGCCGACTGCCTGTAGGAATCCCCCTTCCAACTCCTTGGCCGAAGTCGAGTCTAGACTTTACAAAACTTTTACTAACATGGCTGTGCGGCCCATAGGCCCACGTCCCCATTGGGTGGTACTAGGATCTTTTACTCCTCGACCTTTACTCTGGGACTCTGATCTCTCTTATATTCGGGTTAAACGAAATTTACTAAATCTAACATTAGGATCTCGTTATCACTTTCACCCGGAGAGCCCCTTATTACTAATGATCGTCTACTGCACCAGAAGACCCTGAAGATACTCTCCACTGTTAACCCGAGAACTTGTGTTCATCGCGTTTGCAATTCACCTTCCACCACAAACCCTTATGGATAACTACTTGCAGTTGTTATTCTTACATTCATCCCCAGTTGATCTTGTTATTACCAGATACCTCGAAACACTCGTCGTTGTCTCGATAATCCTTTGAGCTTATCGCCTTGCTGTTCCTTGTCACCTGAATACCCCTATGGATAATTCTCGCACTTATCGAGTATCCGCTCATCCCCAGTTGTTCATGTGTTTCACAAAAGTCTAAATACTATTCGATCTTCCGAAAATCCTCTGGAGCCTTTGGCTCTTGAAATTCTTGCTTGCTCGCATTATGGTTAATCCCATAAGTCTCGTAGTCTTATTGATATTCCTTGTTATTATCATTTTGGGTCTAATGACTCAATATGTTTGCGAATACACGCAATCATCATTGATCCTTATAAATTACCTTTCCGGCTGAGCTGCCATCCTTTTAACTGGAATTGGTTCTCGACCAATCCAATTGTCGTTGATTGTACCCTAAGGCTATTCAACTTATCCATCCCTAATCAGAGAATTGCTTCTGATCCCTTGATTTGGAAATCATAATTCCTTTGCATTTGGCAATTGAGTTAGTCAGTTGTTTCTATAATCTGATCTCCTTGCATTCTTCTTCCTCTAGTTGAGTACCGATGCTCACGTCAGATCCCTTGTGGACCACCAGATCCTTTGTTGGATTTTATCTGACAACGCCCTTCATATTCAATAACCTTGTGAGCCTTTCCTCGGATACATAATGCCTTTGGTAAATTGTATCGTCTGCTTTCTCAACCATGCTTTGCCTTTGAGCTTGAGTTATTTACTTCTAAAGATTCTGGTATATGATTCTAAGATGCCCAGATGGGTTGAACCTATGCCTTCTTTAATATGTGTGAACTCGAAAGTTTTCACGAGTCGTACTCTTCTGGCATTTTGCCAGATAAGATTTCAACGCTATAACTTTATCGAAAGCGAGAAGTGAATGAAAGGGTATGCATTGGAGAAGTGGGAGTCGACCTTGAACTTGTGTTCATGCCCATGGACGCGATATATATCCTATCATTAAAGCTTCTTTTAAATAAATTATTCCTTTGGTATAAGTTCATCTTATATCCAGGATCTGGCCTTTTGCAACCGTGGTTCCGACCATGATTGTTCTTTTTTGATCTCATTTCTCGGACAAGTTAAAACAATTGTCTTCTATGGATCAATACACCAGTCCACCCTTACTTTGATCTTGTGTCGAGTATTACCCCCCTGGTATCTCGAGATTATCATGGAACTGCATAACCTCTTATGAGCTCTTCATCAAGTACTACCTTCCCACTGATTCCAATTTTTCATGGGCTCTGAGTTATTAAACACTCAAAGACACCGATAAATGAACCGAGACCGCACTACGGTTCAACAACTCTTCAGTAAGCTTCTATAAGTACGAGTTTGTACCCGATCACGCCATTCCTAGCCTGTTTGGCTATATCAGTGTCGTGACGATTCTAACGGTGCTACCTGGTCCTTATTCTCGGAGCACCAATTTTCGACGATGAACTAACCTTACGTCGATTTTCCTCGTCATATCCTTTCACCTTAACCAACAAGCTTGAGTTCGAGTTTGTGTCGTACCCTTGGTTCCTATAACCTTTCACTTCATCATTACTTTGACTTGATGTCGTCGCCGATCGATTACATCTTCATGAACTCTCGCGACAAAGGTGTCGTGATCATCAACATTCTGAGCTCATCCAGGATATCAATTGAATTCATGATGAGAAATAACATCCTTGCCCTCGATGAATTGTATTATCGTCGACCACTTTATTGCCTTCCCACCAACACAAGCTTGTTCATGTTTGGTGTTATACCTTGAGTTCCTTGCTATCCAGCAATTGTTCTTCTTTACCTTGGAGTATTACCATCCTTTATGTCAAGAATGTTCTGAGATTTGTTCCACCTCTTGAGAATTCTTGGCATAGAAATACTTCTCACCATCACCATTCTTTATTGGTCCCCGTGTTAATTCCAACAAGTGAACGGTGTTGTTTGGATTCTTTCCTTCTAGCAACCCTATTTTTTTTTGAAGTTAATGGTCGAAAGTTCATTCTTAGACTATTGACTATTGAATCACCATTCTGACATTGGTCGTGCAACCCAACCCATATTTCGGGCGCACCTTTCAACCAATGTTTAATTGTGTATGTTTTCCTCGAGCATACTTCCTTATATCATTTGATCTGACCAATGTTATCTCCTTGTTCACTTAATTGTGGAGATCCATCTTTTGGATACCTCGTTGAATTATCGCTGAGTCCATCAGCCACCTCATCATCCTCTCCTTGGGTTAATGATGAACTCTTGTTAACGGAAATCACTTCTTAGTTCATTTCCCGAGAATCTTACAGTGTCATCCCGTCAATTTGTCTTGCACCTTTTCTTCTCAGGCATCTTGAGTCTGAGGTTTCCTAACACCGATCAGATCTGAATCTCAGTCAGATATGATGGTTGGAACATACTTTCAAGATTTATAACATTGATCCTCATATGACCTGGTAAGGTGATGTCATGCCAGCACACCTGGCCGGAGGACCTATTGTTATAATTCTTCCTTTTAGCAATATTGGCCATTCTTCCGTGAGGAAATTGTAAGACTTATTCTATAAGTTGTTCCTGATGGATCCTTTTTGTTTCCAAAGTCTGATCTTCACCTGTTGACCATGTCAATGCTATCTGAGGCATGTCTATGGTACTCCGATTTTCAACAGGAACATTTGAAGCCCAATGCTAAATGTTTCCTGCTCAATTATCCAAACACCGTTGTATGGATAATGGCATGAAAATTCTCTCCCGTACCTAAAGAGCTTTCTACTTTCTATCCTGTCATGGATATCATGCTCTGCTTGTCCTTGGGAAGGACATACCCCTGTTATACGTGTTTAAGCACATTTTCCTTCCCGTTGTTTTGTTCAAACTTACTTGTAAACTACTTAACCGAGCAGTGGTAATCCCCTGCTTAGGTAAACACCTCGGTGTACCTTCCTGTCTGGTGTAACCCTGTTTCTACTGTTGATAACTTCCGGTAACCGCCGATGGACGAGAACTTTGCCTATTGGTCCGCCTCGTTCAACAAGCAGGAAAATGGTTCTCTTCGTCCCTCGCCCTTGGTACCTATGTTGTTGCCGACATGACCCATAGACTCTCCTCTGACATGCCTTGCTTACATGATTGTGCAAGACGTCACCGCCTTTCCTACTTTTAACCCACATGGTGGGCCCATAACCCACAGTTCCACAGGATCGAAACCTGACTCTCCTGCACACCCTCATGTTTCCAAAGTTTTTCCTCGCGCGTGAACTCGTATGAAATTCATGAGCCACCTACCGATGAGATCATCAGTTCTGGTATCAGACGCAATACTTATTCTCGTTGCTCTGAACCCCTTTCACCTTCTGATTAGGCATCAAACGCTTGCATATCCGTTTGAAACTTCTCATGGTACCTCCTTACTTTGCTCTCGATATTTTCTTAAGTTTAAATTCGAGAGTACTTCCGCCACCTTCCTCGATGTTGTCGACCAGATAGTCGACCTTGCAGAGGTCTGTTCTTCCGGAATGCCCCGTTACCTATTCGTAAGTACGATGAAGATCCCGAAGAAAGGACGTCGACTTCATCATGATGGCCGGAAGCAAGGGAATGAAGACATCAATGTATTGGACCGGTCTCTTCGAGAAGAGCAAGCCACAATGAGAAGACCCGCTAGTTTCGTAATCAAAATTTTCCCCCTTACACCCCTCTTAAATCTCGGGACGAGATTTCT
>NC_057810.1:559778497-559786986 GCF_018294505.1 Triticum aestivum | reverse complement strand
CCCGCGCGATTTGGTTCGGGGGCGCCCCAACGCACGCCGTCCCGATCCCGTTGCCCCCGCCGCCTACCACCGCCGCCTGGAGCTCCGCGAGCCTCACCGGAGCCACCTCGTCGCCCCTTACCATCATCATCGCCTGGAGGACCACCTCGCCGGACGCCATCGCCCCCGTCCTCTTCGTCGTCGAACACCCCGACATCAACCCCGTCGCCGCCGTCCTGTCCGTCACCGGTGCCGCCTCGCCGGACCTCCCTGAGCCCACTGCCAGTACCCTACGGCGCCGCTGTGAGCACCTCCCTCCCCTCGCGCCTCCTCCGTTCGGCCGGGGCCTCCTTCCCCCTGCCGCGCCGGGCCGTCCCGCCCCCGACTCCTCCCCTCCTCTGTCTCACGCGCTCACCGCGGCCGGGTCGCGCCCTGGCCGCGCACCCCCGCTCCGTCCGGCCTCACGCGTCCCCACTGGCTGCACGTCGGCTCCCGCACCGCCACTCGCCGCCGCTGTGCGTGTGCACATCCGCGCTCGGCTTCGCCCTGGCTCGCCGGTGCGTGCCCACGCCCCACCGCACGCCCCGGCTCTCCTCCACCCCGCCCCAGGTGCCGCTCGCCGGCCCTGGCCGAGGCCCCCCTGCTCACGGGCGTGCCCAGCCGAGGCCACGGCCTCGCCCTCGATGGGCGCCCGCACCCAGTGCCCAGCGGCCGCTTACCCGTGCGCCCGTTAGGCCCCCTGGGGCCACTGACATGGGGGCCCCAGCCCCAGAACGTTTTGTAAAAAAAAAAAGGAATTAAAAAAATATATATTAAATAAATAAATAATAATTAAAATAATTAAAATAGTAATTAATTAATTAAATAATTAATTAAGTTAATTAATCCTGATTAGATTAACCTAATCACTAATTAAACTAATTAATCTGTTTTAGTTAATCTTAGTCAATGACAGTGGGACCCACATGTCAGGTTGACCCAGTCAACCCCTGTTGACTGGTGATGTCAGCATGACATCATGCTGACGTCATAAATACATTTTTTTCGAATTAATTAAATAAATAATTAAATTCCAAAATTGTTAAAATCTTTTAAAAATCATATCTTTTAATCTGTAACTCGGATTAAAATACTTTCTACATGAAAGTTGCTCAGAACGACGTGACGAATCCGGATACGCGGTCCGTTCGTCCGCCACACCCCCCTAACCTATCGAACTCGCAACTTTTCCCCTCCGGCTCCTCTGCCCGAAAACGCGAAACACTGGGGATACTTTCCCGGATGTTTCCCCCTTCACCGGTATCGCCTATCCCTACGTTAGGACACCCCTAGCACAACGTATTGCCGCGTCTTGCTTTGTGTTACATTTGATTGCTCTGTTATTTATTGCGTTCCCCCTCCGTTACTCCTTTCCGGTAGACTACGAGACCGACGCTGCTGCTGCCCAGTTCGACTACGGAGTTGACGACCCCTCCTTCTTGCCAGAGCAACCAGGCAAGCCCCCCCCTTGATCACCAGATATCGCCTATTCTCCTCTATACTGCTTGCATTAGAGTAGTGTAGCATGTTACTGCTTTCCGTTAATCCTATTCTGATGCATAGCCTGACATTGCTGCTACAGTCATTGATACCTTACCCGCAATCCTAAAATGCTTAGTATAGTATGCTAGTTTATCATCATTGGCCCTACATTCTTGTCGGTCTGCCTTGCTATACTATCGGGCCGTGATCACTTGGGAGGTGATCACGGGTATATACTATACATACATACATACTATACAGATGGTGACTAAAGTCGGGTCAGCTCATTGAGTACCCGCAAGTGATTCTGACGAGGGGGCTGAAAGGACAGGTGGCTCCATCCCGATAGAGGTGGGCCTGGGTTCCCGACGGCCCTCGACTGTTACTTTGTGGCGGAGCGACAGGGCAGGTTGAGACCACCTAGGAGACAGGTGGGCCTGGCCCTGTTCGGCGATCGCGGATACTTAACACGCTTAACGAGATCTTGGTATTTGATCTGAGTCTGGCTACGAGCCTATACGCACTAACCATCTACGTGGGAGTAGTTATGGGTATCCCGACGTCGTGGTATCAGCCGAAGCACTTCAGACGTCAGCGACGGAGCGGCGCGCGCCGGATTGGACTGGAACGCCTACTAGGCTAGGTCTGCTTCCGGCCGCCCTCGCAACGTGCAGGTGTGCTATGGGCGATGGGCCCAGACCCCTGTGCGCTTAGGTTTAGACCGGCGTGCTGGCCTCTCTGTTTTGCCTAGGTGGGGCTGCGACGTGTTGATCTTCCGAGGCCGGGCATGACCCAGGAAAGTGTGTCCGGCCAAAGGGGATCAAGCGTGTTGGGCTATGTGGTGCACCCCTGCAGGGAAGTTAATCTATTCGAATAGCCGTGATCTTCGGTAACAGGACGACTTGGAGTTGTACCTTGACCTTATGACAACTAGAACCGGATACTTAATAAAACACACCCTTCCAAGTTCCACAGACAACCCGGTGATCGCTTTTCCGCAGGGCGACGAGGAGAGGATCGCCGGGTAGGATTATGCTATGCGATGCGACTGGAGATGCGCTTGGAGATGCTACCTGGATATGCTACTTGGAGATGCTACTTGGAGGACTTCAATCTACTCTCTTCTACATGCTGCAAGACGGAGGCTGCCAGAAGCGTAGTCTTCGACAGGATTAGCTATCCCCCTCTTATTCTGGCATTCTGCAGTTCAGTCCACTGATATGGCCTCTTTACACATATACCCATGCATATGTAGTGTAGCTCCTTGCTTGCGAGTACTTTGGATGAGTACTCACGGTTGCTTTCTCCCCCCTTTTTCCCCTTTCCTTTCTTTCTGGTTGTCGCAACCAGATGCTGGAGTCCAGGAGCCAGGAGCCAGCGTCGACGACGACTACTACATTGGAGGTGCCTACTACTACGTGCAGGCTGACGACGACGACCAGGAGTAGTTAGGAGGATCCCAGGCAGGAGGCCTGCGCCTCTTTCGATCTGTATCCCAGTTTGTGCTAGCCATCTTATGACAACTTGTTTAACTTATGTCTGTACTCAGATATTGTTGCTTCCGCTGACTCGTCTATGATCGAGCACTTGTATTCGAGCCCTCGAGGCCCCTGGCTTGTATTATGATGCTTGTATGACTTATTTATGTTTTAGAGTTGTGTTGTGATATCTTCCCGTGAGTCCCTGATCTTGATCGTACACATTTGCGTGCATGATTAGTGTACGGTCAAATCGGGGGTGTCACAAGGGGAGGAAGGGCAGCCGCACCCTAAGCCCTGGCGCCTCCCTCTCCCTCCCGTGACACCTCTTCCTCCTCCAGTAGCGCTTGGCAAAGCCCTGCTAGAATTCTGATGCTTCCACCACCACGCCGTCGTGCTGCTGGATCTCCATCAACTTCTCCTTCCCCCTTGCTGGATCAAGAAGGAGGAGACGTCTCCGCTCCGTACGTGTGTTGAACACGGAGGTGCCGTCCGTTCAGCGCTAGGATCATCGGTGATTTCGATCACGACGAGTACGACTCCATCAACCCCGTTCTCTTGAACGCTTCCGCTCGCGATCTACAAGGGTATGTAGATGCACTCCTCTTTCTCTCGTTGCTATATGACTCCATAGATTGATCTTGGTGATGCGTAGAAAATTTTAAATTTCTGCTACGATTCCCAACAACTTGGACAAGCATCCCATTTATGATTAACTCCTAATGCAAGCATCTGCAACTACAAAAGAAGTATTAAGGTAAACCTAACCACATCATGAAACATATGGATCCAAATAAGCCCCTTACGAAGCAACGCATAAACTAGGGTTTAAACTTCTGTCACTCTAGCAACCCATCATCTACTTATTACTTGCCAATGCCTTCCTATAGGCCCAAATAATGGTGAAGTGTCATGTAGTCGACGTTCACATGACACCACTAGAGGAGAGACAACATACATCTCATCAAAATATCGAACGAATACCAAATTCACATGACTACTAATAGCAAGACTTCTCCCATGTCCTCAGGAACAAACGTAACTACTCACAAATCATATTAATGTTCATAATCAGAGGGGTATTAATATGCATATAGGATCTGAAGATATAATCTTCCACCAAGTAAACCAACTAGCATCAACTACAAGGAGTAATCAACACTACTAGCATCCTACAGGTACCTATCTCAGACTTAGAGACAAGAATTGGATACAAGAGATGAACTAGGTTTTGAGAGGAGATGGTGCTGGTGAAGATGTTGATGAAGATTGACCCTCTCGCGATGGGAGGATCGTTGGTGATGACGATGGTGATGATTTCCCCCTCCCGGAGGGAAGTTTCCCCGGCAGAACAGCTCCACTGGAGCCCTAGATTGGTTCTGCCAAGGTTCCGCCTCGTGGCGGTGGAGTCTCGCCCCGTAAACTTGCTTCTGATTTTTTCTCGGACGAAAAACTTCATATAGCAGAAGATGGGCACTGGAGGGCCACGAGGGGGCCCACGAGGCAAGGGGGCGCCCCCAGGGGGGTAGGGCGCGCCCCCGACCCTCGTGGCCAGGGTGTGGGCCCCCTCTGGTATTTTCTTCATCCAGTATTTTTAATATTTTCCAAAAATAACTTCCGTGGAGTTTTAGGACTTTTGGAGTTGTGCAGAATAGGTCTCTAATATTTGCTCCTTTTCCAGCCCAGAATTCCAGCTGCCGGCATTCTCCCTCTTCATGTAAACCTTGCAAAATAAGAGAGAAAAGGCATAAGTATTGTGACATAACGTGTAATAACAGCCCATAATGCAATAAATATCAATATCAAAGCATGATGCAAAATGGACGTATCACCCGGTGCTGGCAACACCGGTGCGTGCCTT
Organism: Triticum aestivum; assembly: GCF_018294505.1. Classification (NCBI taxonomy): domain Eukaryota; kingdom Viridiplantae; phylum Streptophyta; class Magnoliopsida; order Poales; family Poaceae; genus Triticum; species Triticum aestivum. The sequence continues at coordinate 559,782,147 of NC_057810.1, read as the reverse complement.
CGTTCACGATGTATCCCCGCGCTTGGCAAACCCGCCGCGACGTGTAACAACATCTTCTTCTCGGCGCACCACTACTTCGACACCATTGCGCCCATGCTAACTCGGCGCCTCCTTGCGCCCGCGGCTCCACGACGACATCCTCGACACCGGCTCCCCGACTCGACATCGACCACGGCATTCTTCGCACGGCTACCTCGACCACGGCTACACCACCCTTCGCTCTCGGCTACATCGAAAAATTGGCACAAAGGGCTACCGCCTTGCTTGAGCAACCTTGTCAGTTTTCACTCCAGCCACGACTCCGCGATGAATTGACCGTTACGACTAGGGTGGGGGGGGGGGCTGTCCGTCGGCTTCCCTTTGGATTCTTCTCCAGTCTCACTGTCTGTGTCGCTACCATTGTGACTGCGGGGGGATGTTGAGTATAATGTTTATTAGGACGTATAGAATAGACTAGGATTTGTTCCTGCCTTGTCTTGTACTCCAAGTTGGTCATTATACTCCTATATATATGCCCACGAGGCTAAAGCAATACAACGAACTATTCCACCAAACCTCTTCCTCCCTTCTAACACCGGCCAAGTAGGAATCCCAAATCAGCAGCAACTGCTCATTCTTACTACCCACTGGTGGCTGGCGGTATCATCCTCGATCTACATTTTCTGGAGGTCAAAGAGCACGTGATTAAACTATAGGATGTACTCCCTCTGTTCCAAATTACTCGTCGTGTTTTAGTTCGGAGTACAAGTTAATTTGTTATTCCCCCTGGATCTGTTCTTATGACGAATAGGACGAACATGGATACGTATCACACCAACCCACTTCATGATGATTGAATACAAGCATGTAAGTCACCATAGCCTTTGCACATCAATCCAGATATGTTTGATCACTCCAGTTTCTACCTTCGTTTATATATGAGCTGGCTACTACACAACTTAATTAGTCTGCATATTTGTATTATCTAAACATGGATAAATTGCATGAACTTTTTGGTTCCCATAGATCTCTCAGTTGAGTCAAGGAATCGAGGTAGCAATTTTTTCAATCTCAATTTCGTTCAATATTATAGTGAATTGCTATTTCACATTCAAATGTTCTGATTCCTGGTTATGATTTTATCATTTTGTCCAACAAAGTATATATGATTCATTTCTAATAGATGGATGTTCTTTCTCTTGCCTTTTCAGCAATATCACTCGAGCTTTCCGGCACGCTCACCAACTGTTTATACAATGACAAACCTCCAAAATTGGATGTAGTAGTAACACATACTTTGTTGCCAGTGCAATATCTGAGTATTTCTTCTCTGTGGGTTTCATTTCCTTTGTTTCTTAGGGTTATTGATGCTCACCTCATGCCTAAGCTTGGTGGCACAATGCCCTGTTTTTAGTAAACTCTCAATTTTCTAGGTATGTACCTTCAGATCTTCCATAACATCAATATTTTATCTGCGCTATTTTCTTTCACATTTATCAGTTTTGTACATATGTGTAGATCTATTTATAATTTTTCCTTTTTTGTTTCTTGCAGTCCACATATATCAATTTGAATGAACTCAAATTTGATCCTTTGTTAAGTATTAGCTACATAAAAATTATTTATCCATGTGGATGTCATGAAACAATCCTTCCCTTGATGTACAGGTAAACGCCCGCAGTACTTTCATGTTCTTCTAGGTGATGGTACTTTCAAGTGACATTGACATTCCGGGAAAATATGATACATGTATCTCGACTGCTGGAGCGTTGTTATATATTTTCCGTATGATACTAGATTTTAATTTTTTCTTCATTGTTGCATCTCTCAAGAAGTCCTTTACAAACATATGTAGTACAACAGGTCATTATTGAATTTGTCTACTCTTTGAAGGTTGTGAAATGCCCTGATTAAATTGTTGCAGATGCTATTGTACGGTGTACATGCATACTCTTTATTCGCACAATGCCAGTACAGAATATTTCAATATAAAAAATAGTACTCCCTCCGTCTCATAATGTAAGACGTTTTTTGACACTACACTAGAGTCAAAAACCGTCTTACATTATGGGACGGAGGGAGTATCTTTTTATTTAGATCTTTTCCTTCATATATAACTCATTTGCAATTAATCTTTATACGGATTTGCTAAAACTCAGCTAGCTGAGATTTATCTGTGGTCTCATTCACGCTGACGTCCGTCCGATATAAGAAGGCGCTGAGATTTGTGCTGCTGTTGAGAAGACGTGGGGTGCGGCCCGTTATCTGTTTTCGTTTGTGCGCAATACGTCTTGGGCCGGTTTGTCTCGGGGACGGTGGTGCTGGGTATGTTGTGCTTTTGAATGGATGGACCTGGCCTCGTTTCGTCAGTGTACGTACTGTGCAGAACGGGACGAGTCAAGGCAAAGCCTGTATGTACTCGTGAGAGCTTTTTCCTTCATTTTTCCACTCACTCTCTCAAATCTGATTGTCTACATTTTCTTAAAACATTTTCCCTTTGTTTCATCATTTTTTTCTTAACATGTTTTAAATTTTATAGTTTGGTTCCTCATTCTTTCTTTCTTTTCTTTTTTGTTTGTTTTGTCCTGAATGTTTTGTTTGTGCTATTTTATTTTTTTATCTCACAACCTGAGTTTTAACTATGTCTTATTTGTGCCACCAGCCGTCGTATCGATTTGTGTCGGGATTCGTGTAGCCGACAAATGTAGTGTTGGCCTAGTAGTGTATACTGTTAGATGGATGTAGTAAGGTCTGAAGGTTTGTATTTTTGTGGTGTGTTAAAATCAATGAAACTCACATTTTTTCCTTGGAAGTTGAGTTAAAATCACGTTAAAAGAAGTTAACCTAGCACTTCTTTTCTTTTTCTTTTTGGAATTTGATTTTCAAAATCACATTTAAAATGTTCTGAATTTCACCAACGGACAGTAGACAGTTAACTGAAACTGTTGATAGGTTAAACTGAAAGTTGACAATAAGTGACAGTGGTACCCTCTCTGGCACTGTGCAGACATTTTTTTAGAATTATGAGTATAATTTTTCACTTTTCTGTACTAACACCATTTTTTTTACCTTTGCTTGGTTTTTCATATACTGACATGATCTTACAGCAGCATCAAACTATCGATGTTTTTTGTTTGGTTTTTCATACTGAAATTTTTGTGCTCCATCTGAGACTACTTATAGTCCAGCACTTTTGTATTTTCAGTTTGTATCAACTACTCATAGTATCAGAGGCATTTTTTAATTCTGATTTATGTAGTTTAGAAGGCATTTTTTACAGCATCAAATTTATGTAGTTTAGAAGGCATTTTTTATATACCTATTATGCTCAAAAGTTTTTGGTGGTGAGTTAGTGGTTTTTGACACATCTCGGCGCATGGCCAAGGCATATTATGCTCAAAAGTTTTTGGTAGTGAGTTAGTGGTTCTCAAACTCGAGCCGCAACTGCAAGTTTTCAACCTCGAGCCGCAATCAAACTCAAGGGCGCAACTACAACTTTCCAATGTTCGGTCTCAACTGCAAGTTTTCAAACCTCGAAGCTGCAAGGTTTCAACCTCGAGCTGTAAGTTTTCAACCCCAAGGCGCAACTGCAAGTTTTCAAACTCGGGCCGCAACTGCAAGATTTCAAACTCGGGCCGCAACTGCAAGTTTTTGAACTCGAGCCGCAACTA
>NC_057810.1:559777241-559778067 GCF_018294505.1 Triticum aestivum | reverse complement strand
AAGTTTTCAAACTCGAGCCGCAATCAAACTCAAGGGTGCAACTGTAACTTTCCAATGTTCGGTCGCAACTGCAAGTTTTCAACCTCGAGGCGCAAGTTTTCAACCTCGAGGCGCAACTGCAAGTTTTCAAACTCGAGCCGCAACTGCAAGATTTCAAACTCGAGCCGCAACTGCAAGTTTTTGAACTCGAGCCGCAACTGCAAGTTTTTCAAACTCAGATCGTCCAATGAACGTTATGGGCGGCCCGTTGTGACCTATTCTTCAAATTTTTCTGATTTGTTCGTTAACGATGCTCACGGCCCATGATGACTTTTGCTTTCTATTTAAGAAAACCTAAATCTACGGGCAGTGTTGTTCATTCGTCTTCTTTTTCATTTTTAAATGGGATCAGAACTACATGTTTTCTATAGGGTAGTCGTTTTTTTAGGGAATCGCAACTGCATGTTTTTCAAAGGTTGGCCACAACTACAAGTTTCTCTAGGGTAGCCGCAATTGCAAGTGTTTCAAAGGCCGATTGCACCCACAAGTTTCCCTAGGGCAGTCACAATTGCAAGTTTTCAAGGCCGGTCACAACTGCAAGTCCCTCTAGGGTAGTCGCAATTGCAAGTTTTTGAAGGGCGGCTGCATGTGCAAGTTTCTCTAGGGTAGTCGCAATTTCAAGTTGTTGAAGGCCGGTTGCAACAACAAGTTTCTCTACGGTAGTCGGAATTTCAAGTTTTTGAAGGCCGGTTGCAACAGCAAGTTTCTATAGGATAGTCGTAATTGCAACTTTTCAAGGCCTGTCGCAACTACAAGTTTCTCTAGGGTAGTCGCAATTGCAATTTTT
>NC_057810.1:559735553-559776786 GCF_018294505.1 Triticum aestivum | reverse complement strand
GGTAGTCGCAATTGCATGTTTTTGAAGGCCGGTCAAACTGCAAGTTTCTCTAGGGTAGTCGCAATTGCATGTTATTGAAGGCCGGTCGCAACTCCAAGTTTCTCTAGGGTAGTCGCAATTGCATGTTTTTTAAGGCCGGTCGGAACTGCAAATTTCTCTATGGTAGTCGCAATTGCAAGTTTTTGAAGGCCTATCGCAACTGCAAGTTTATCTAGGGTAGTCGCAGTGGCAACTTTTTAGGGTGGTGGCAACTACATGTTCTCTCCCTTTTCTTTTTCGTTTTCTTTCCTTTTACATTTTTTCATGTTTTTTCTCTTTTAAAAAATGTTCATGATTTTCAAAAAATATTTGCAATTTTTAACAAATTTTTGTGTTTAAACAAACGTTCTAAACTTCAAAAAATGTTCATATTTTGAAATTTTATTCATGAATTGAAAAAAGTCCGTGAATTTTAAAAATGCTTGTGCTTTTTAAAATTTTGTTCAGAAATTGAAAAATGTTCTTGTTTTCAAATTTTGTTCACTTTATTTCATTTTGTTTACAAATTCAAAATCTGTTCACAAATTCAAAACAGAATCATGTTTTCAAATTTCGTTCATAAATCAAAAAAATGTTCGGGTAATTGCTAAAGATTTTTTCAAGTTTTTTAAATATAATTACGGGCGGTCGGCCCATGATCTCTATCTTATAGCTTTTAAATGTGCTATAAGTTATTAAATGTGCTCGCAATTGCAACTTTCTAATGTTCGGTCGCAACTACAAGTTTTTCAAACTCAAGCCGCAATCAAACTCGAGGGTGCAACTGCAAGTTTCCAATGTTTGGCCGCAACTACAAGTTTTCAACCTCGAGGCGCAACTGCAAGTTTTCAAAATCGAGCCGTAACTACAAGTTTTTCAATGTCGATGTTGCATTTTTTGGTGTCTTCATTTTATAATCAATGGTATATTTATTTTTCCCATATTTTTCTAATTTTTTTTAATAAACTGAATTCAAAACATGCCATATTTTTTATGTGTATTTTTTCTCAATTATTATTTTTTGTGCCAAATTATATATATTCATGTCGTACCAAATATTTTCAATGCACGTTTTTTTAATTTTTTTTCTACTCCCACTGTGGACCAACCTCTATTCTTTTTTTAGTTACTTTTTCCATTTTTTTGCCCAAAGCCGACAGCGCACCTGACTGTTTGAAATGGAGCAGAGAGAGCCCAACACGGCTGTACCCATCTCTAAACGGGAAGCCGCTCAAGGCAGGTGCTGCGACATGGGCAACAGCGACATGGAGAAGCAGGGCGGCGACCCGCCAGGCAGCGCGCTCCCGTCGAAGGTAAGGCTCCCACCGCCGGAAGCAGGCCGCCCCTCCCCCCTCCCCCAGCTTCCGCCGTTGATTTTTGTTGGTCCAGTCCTGCTGCGCGCCGACGTGACCTTAGGTGCCCTGGAGACAAAACCATCAACAGAGAAAACCGTCAACACACCTGGAACAACCAACCAGGATAACAACTTGGGCCTCCAGGCTTTTTCAAGTCAAAAAAAAAAGAAAACGGACCAACAAAACAACAAGACGGGCTTCCGCCACACATAGAAAAAGAAAACGGGCTGAGACAACTAGACAATGACATCAGCTGACATCAGGTGATTGAGACCATACTATAACTCAGCTAGCTGAGTTCCAGGCGCACCCATCTTTATATTCCCGCTGCAACGCGCGGGGAAATTATCTTGTTGTCTTATATGACATTGCGTAGGTATTTTCGGTGGTGTCTATGTGTTAATGTTTGTAACAAAAACACATTCGACAGGACTACCACCAGTGCATGGCCAATAGAGTGCCTCGCCCCGGATATCAGATAGATAAATAAATAAATACACCTCCAATATAAGTGCACATCATAGTCTATTGAGACTATAAAAGCAGGCACGGGAAACATCAACCTGATAAAGATGCGCTGGTTGGAACGAAGTGGTGTTTGCCACGGAAAAGAATTTTATAAGACCAGATTTCACGGGCTAGCAGTTAAGACTCACCCTGATGGATGACACGTGACATTCACAAATCATAAAACATCTAGCCCATTCCTATCTGAAAATCGAGGGAGGGGGTGGGAGATATTAGATGCTTTGTGAATGTCATGTGTCATCCATCAGAGTGGGTCTCACCTGCTAGCACCTGGTCTCATATAATTTTTTTTCGTTTGCCACCCAGTCCTGATCAATCCCCTTTTTCATCGGGTCCTTGGAAGCACTGACCCACTGATGTGCAGGTAGATAGATATGAGGATATGCATAGCAGCAAAGCAATCAAATAAGACGGGCAAGTTGCCGGCTCAGCCGGTTATAATCAAGTTCCCAGCAGCTGTAGGTGAAACGTTCATCTGCACCAAGAGCAATCAATATGCAGAGGAACAAGCAAGGAATTAGGATCATACTGAACGCGTTACATTTGCTTTGCAAAACAAATGACAATTTATTAGACAGTAGGCAGTCCATCATCGATTAAAACAAGACAGTGCATACAAATAAAGTAGTCGCCCTCATCGATGGTCACAATTTATTACATATGGGCAGACGATCGAGTAGAAAGAAAGCTACTCGTAGTACGATCGAGTAGAAAGAAAGCTACCCGTAGTAATTAATTAGACAGTGGGCAGAATCGATCCGGTCGGGGCGATGGCCACCAACATCTGCCGGAGGAATTCCTTGGACGGCCACAACGGCTTGCCATCTTCTCCTAAAGCTTCGAAGTCCTCCAACGAGGGCGGCGGCATGGGCATCATCGCCGCCGACGCCGACGCTGGCGCCGGCTGAGGCAGATACATCAGCAGCAGGCTCTCGCGATCCCCCTCGAGCGGAGCAGGGATGGAAGCACCCCTCATCCTCCGCGTCCCCTCGCGCACATCCATGGCTTCCCTCTCCTCTGCTCGCCTGGCTTGATTCTTCTTCTCTCCTGTGGTTTCCCTCTTCTAGATCTGGATCGATCGATCGGGGAACCTAGGGCGACCTTGTATATAAAGCCGGCGTTGGAATCCGACGCGTCCCACAATTGGCATCCTGGACCCTGGCCCAGTCTATCCCACGAAATCCTTGTTGCTTTCTCAGCACACGTCGGCCCACAGTCCTTGCCGCTTTGGGCTCTGAGCCCAGGACGTGAAGTTGTAGTGCTCGGGCATCTTCGTGCCTCTTTTTCTGAAAAAAAAAAAACTTATTTTAAAGTTTCAAACAAATTCAAAACTAATTTTGTGGAAACTTGTACGCATTCACTATGAATCCATGAATTGATTTTTCTGAAGAAAAAAATTCTAAGTTGTACAAAAGATAATCCCGCCTGTAACCAAAAAAACATTTGGAAATACTCCCTCTGTTCCTAAATATAGGTCTTTTTAGGCATTCCACTATGGACTACATACGTAGCAAAATGAGTGAATCTACACTCAATAATATGTCTATATACATCCGTATGTAGTTTGTAGTGAAATCTCTCAAAAAGACTTATATTTAGGAACGAAAGGAGTACATATTTGCATTTCTTGAGAAACCCCTAGGCGATCTAGGGTTCCACCTACCCTCTGGCGGCTACGACCGGAGTCCACGAAATTACTTCACGGCAGTCGGATTTCTCCGGCGGTCGGAATCACAATATCTTCAGGCCTGCGGATCTCAGTTTGCATGGCTGACTTACCACAAGAAAACAGTTGAGAGGGAGAGATTAGGAAGGAGAAGGAGGCAGTAGCGGGAGAAGAGAAAGATGGGGAGATGGGGAAGGGGGAGGGCAGCAGGTCGGCGGAGGTCGGTGCGGCTGGTGCAATGGAGGAGATGGGAGAAGGGGCTCTGAAGAGAGGGATGTTGACCTGGGAGAGGGGGGTTCTGGGATTCGTACGGACCAGAAGCGGATCTGGAAGATCAATTCACGGGGATACATCTGCATGGGGAGGAGGAGGATGATCTGGACCTGTCCGAGGAAGTGGATGAGTTGATCAAAGGAGTCCGTTGGTTGGGGCTTTTCCGTGTTCATACAATGAAGGCCTTCAGTCATGATGCCCTCTTGAGGCAGATGAGGAACGCATGGGCATCAGCACAGGGTGTAATGTCCAATGTGAAGGGCCCAAATCTATTCCTGGTACAGTGCCATTACCTGGGTGATTGGAAGAGGATCATGGAAGGTGGTCCATGGATTTTCGTAATTCTGCTCATGTCACTATCCAAGAGTATGATGGTTTTACTGATGTAGCTAAGTATAAGATAAACAAGCTACCACTTTGGGCATGGATCAACGGTATGCTGGACGGTTTAACAGCTAAGAAGGAACTAACCGAGAAGGTTGCAGCCAAGATGGGGAACCACCGTTCACGGTCATTGTTAATGAAGGCAAAATCAACCCGACGAGCACTCTGAGGGTAAGAGTTTATGTGGATGTTAATAAACCTCTGGTCTAATTTGTTCCAATCACTTTGAAAGAACGCAAGAATTATCCTGTTCATTATGACAAGCTGCCAGAGTTTTGCTATTTCTGTGGTTTGATGGGTCATTCAGTGGAAGAGTGTGGCGATGGAGTACACGACCCACACACTTGCGAGTGGGGTAGCTGGCTTCTTTGGAACAACCACTCGCCGGGATATGCGGTGGGAGGATAGGAAGTATGGAAGGAGGAAGTATAGGAGGTAGGTAGGGGTAGAGGAAGTAGAGGGGGAGACATGGACATGGAAGTGTTGGAAATATGCCCTAGAGGCAATAAAAAGTGGTTATTATTATATTTCCTTGTTCATGATAATCGTTTATTATCCATGCTGTAATTGTATTGATTAGAAACTCAAATACATGTGTGAATACATAGACAACAACATGTCCCTAGTGAGCCTCTACCGGACTAGCTCGTTGATCAAAGATGGCTATGGTTTCCTAGCCATAGACATGAGTTGTCATTTGATAACGGGGGCACATCATTAGGAGAATGATGTGATGGACAAGATCAAACCATAAGCGTAGCATATGATCGTATCAAGTTTATCGGTATCGCTTTCTGCATGTCAAGTATCTGTTCCTATGACCATGAGATCATGCAACTCACTGACGTCGGAGGAGTATCTTGTGTGTATCAAATGTCGCAACATAAGTGGGTGACTATAAAGATGCTCTACAAGTATCTCTGAGGGTGTCTTTTGAGTTGTCATGGATCAAGACTGGGATTTGTCACTCCGTGTGACGGAGAGGTATCTCAGGGCCCACTCGGTAATACAACATCACAAAAGGCTTGCAAGCAATGTGACTAAGGAGTTAGTCACATGATCTTGTATTACTGACCGAGTAAAGAGACTTACCGGCAATGAGATTGAACTAGGTATGGAGATATCGACGATCGAATCTCGGGCAAGTAACATACCGATGGATAAAGGGAACTGCATACGGGATTAGCTGAATCCTTAACATCATGGTTCGACCGATAAAGATCTTCCTAGAATATGCAGGAGCCAATATGGGCATTCAGGTCCCGCTATTGGTTATTAAACGTAGAGGTGTCTCAGTCATGTCTGCATAGTTCTCGAACCCGCAGGGTCTACACACTTCACGTTTGGTGACGATCTAAGTATACATGAGTTGTTGTGTTGGTGACAGAAGGTTGTTCGAAGTCCCGGATGAGATCCCGTACATCACGAGGAGCTCTGGAATGGTCCAGAGGTAAAGATTCATATATAGAAAGTTGTTATTGGGATTCCGAAAAAAGTTTGAGTTTGTTTGGAATTGTACCGAGAAGGTTCTAGAAGGTTCTAGAGTGGGCCCCACCCGCATGGGGACCCACATGAGCGTGGGTAGTTGGGAAAGTCCCCACAACCCTAGTCTAGGCGCACCAAGATCCTCCCTTAAAAGGAATAGTATCATATCCCAAAGGCATAAGATCAGGATACCTAAAAAGGGGGATAGCGATCGGTGGGGAAGGAAAGGAGGGGTTTCCTTCCTCCCCTTTGGCCAACGACCCTAGGGCCTTGGAGGGCAAGCCACTAGCCCCCTCCACGCCTATATAAAGGTGGGGAGGCGTTGGGTGCAGCAACCCTTCCATGCTTGCCCCGTCTCCCTCCCGTTACTCCTCCACGTTCAGTCAGTGCTTGGCGAAGCCCTGCTGAGATTGCTCCATGATACGTCTATAGTGTATCTATAATTTTTGATTGTTCCATGCTGTTATATTATCAATCTTGGATGTTTTATAATCATTTTGTAGTCATTTTATATCATTTTTTGGTACTAACCTATTGACATAGTGCCAAGTGCCAGTTGTTGTTTTCTGCATGTTTTTTACATCGCAGGAAATCAGTACCAAACGGAGTCCAAATGCAACGAAACTTTACAGAGATTTTTTATGGACCAGAAGACACCCAGGAGGCCCAGGCGCGCCCTGGTGGGTTGTGCCCACCTCGGGTGCCCCCCGGACCACCTCTTTGCTCTATAAATACCGCAATATTCCATAAACCCTAGGGGAGTCGACGAAAATCAATTCCAGCCGCCGCAGAGTCCAGAAAACACCAGATCCAATCTAGACACCATCACAGAGGGGTTCACCACTTCCATTGGTGCTCTTTGATGATGCGTGAGTAGTTGTTTGTAGACCTTCAGGTCCATAGTTAGTAGCTAGATGGCTTCCTCTCTCTTGTTTGATTCTCAATACGTTGGTCTCTTGGAGATCCATATGAAGTAACTCTTTTTGCGGTGTGTTTGTTGGGATCCGATGAACTTTGAGTTTATGATCAGATCTATCTTTTTATATCCATGAAAGTTATTTGAGTTTCTTTGATCTCTTATATGCATGATTGCTTATAGCCTCGTATTTCTTCTCTGATATTTGGTTTTTTTTGCCCAACTTGATCTTTTTGTCTTGCAATGGGAGGAGGTGCTTTGTAGTGGGTTCGATCTTACGGTGCTTGATCCTAGTGACAAAAGGGGAACCGACACGTATATATCGTTGCTACTAAGGATAAAACGATGGGGTCTATCTCTACATAGATAGATCTTGTCTACATCATGTCATCGTTCCTATTGCATTACTCCGTTTTTCCTTGAACTTAATACACTAGATGCATGCTGGATAGCGGTCGATGTGTGGAGTAATAGTAGTAGATGCAGGCAGGAGTCGGTCTACTAATCTTGGAAGTGATGCCTATATAATGATCATTGGCTGGATATCGTCATGATTATTTGAAGTTCTATCAATTGCCCAACAGTAATTGTTTTCCCACTGTTTGCTATTTTCTCGAGAGAAGCCACTAGTGAAACCTACGGCCCCCGGGTCTCTTTCTCACATTATTTGCCTTTGCAATCTATTTTATTTGCTCTTTTTATTCAGATCTGTTAAACCAAAAATACAAAAATACCTTGCTGCAATTTATTTTATTTGGCGTTCGATCTATCAATATTACAACTCTCTCACGTCCGTTTTGCCTATCTTCAGGCGCCGTACCCGAAAGGGATTGATAACCCCTTTTACACGTCGGGTTGCGAGTATTTGTTACTTGTGTGCAGTTGATGTTTACGTTGTGTTGCTTGGTTCTCCTACTGGTTCGATAACCTTGATCTCATAACTGAGGGAAATACCTACCCCCATTGTGCTTCATCATCCCTTCCTCTTTGGGGAAATACCCACGTAGCTTCAAGCACATCAAAAGGAATTTCTGGCACCGTTGCCGGGGAGGATCTTCAACATAAACCAGGTTCCTAATCACAAATCTCATCTCCTCGCAATTTACATTATTTGCCATTTTCCTCTCATTTATCTCCCCCACTTCAAAAAAATTTGCCGTTTTATCCGCCCGCTTTTTCTTTCGCCGTTTTCTTGCCGGATTTATTTTTGAGTGCAATCTTGTTGCGTAGTCACAATGACTTAAGAGAACACCAAGTTGTGTGATTTCTCAAATACCAAGAACAATGATTTTATTGGCACTCCGCTTGCTCCTCCCGCCACTAGTGTGTAATCTTGTGATATTAATACTGCTTTGTTGAATCTTGTCATGAAAGATCAATTTTCCGGTACTCCTAATGAGGATGCCACGTCTCATCTTAATACCTTCATGGAATTATGCGATATGCAAAAGAAAAAATATGTGGACAATGATGTGGTTAAGATGAAATTATTTCCATTCTCTTTGCGTGATTCTGCAAAAATTTAGTTTTCTTCTTTGCCTCGCAATAGTATCGATTTTTCGAATAAGTGCAAAGATACTTTTATCACTAAGTATTTTCCGCCCACAACAATTATGTCCCTTAGAACCCAGATCATGAATTTCAAGCAACTTGAACATGAGCATGTTGCACAATCTTGGGAAAGGGTGAAAATGATGCTAAGGAATTGCCCAACTCATGGGTTAAATCTTTGGATGGTCATACAAATTTTTTACGCGGGGTTGAATTTTGTTTCTCGTAATCTTTTAGATTCCGCCGCGAGTGGTAATTTTATGGAAATTACTTTGGGTGAAGCCACCAAATTGCTTGATAATATCATGGCAAATTATTCACAATGGCATACCGAAAGAGCTCCTACTAGTAAAAAAGTTAATTTGATTGAAGAAATTTCTTCTTTGAGTGAAAGAGTTGATGCTCTTGTGAAATTGGTTGCTAGTAAAAGTGCTCCTATTGATTTCAATGATATGCCTTTGTCTACTTTGATTGAGCAAAATAGTGATGCCATATATGTGAATTTTATCTCTCGAAACAATTTCAATAACAATGCTTATAGAGGTAATTTTGATCCTAGGCCTTTTCCTAGTAATTCCTCTAATAATTATGGTAATTCCTATGGAAATCAATCTTACAATAATAATAGGAACACCTCTGATCTTGAGAATAATATTAAAGAATCTATCAACGCGCAAAAAGTTTTCAACACTACCATAGAAGAAAAATAGAATAAGATTGATGATTTGTCTAGAAGTGTTGATAGAATTGCTCATGATGTGGAAAATCTCAAGATGAAAATTTTTGTGCATAAAGTTGAGGAATCAATTAAAGCTCTTCATTTTTCTATGGATGAAAGTAAGAAAAGAACCTCTATGCTTAGAGCTAGAAGAGAATTTTTAGAAAAGGCGTTTTCTAGTGATTGCTTTCATGAAAATGATGAAGATCTTAAAATGATTGGTGTTTCTTCTATTGATTCCTTGTTTAGTAAAATTAAGATTGATGAAAAAGGGACTGGAGAAGATTCAACTTTAGTTAGAAGGCGTCCCGATAATTTGGAGGGTGAAAATCTTGTCGAAAAATTTGATAAAAGTGGGTTTGAAGAGGTCAAGACTTTAAATAGTGATGTGCCCACTATTTTGGATTACAAAGACTTTAATTATGATAGTTGATCTTTGATTGATTGTATTTCTTTGTTACAATCCATGATAAATTCACCCCATGCTTATGAACAAAATAAAGCTTTTACTAAACATATTGTTGATGCTATGATGAAAGCTTTTGCAGAAAGTTGGAATTAGAAGTTTCAATTCCTAGAAAATTACATGATGAGTGGGAACCTACTATCAAAGTCAAGATTAAAAATTATGAGTGTTTTGCTTTATGTGACTTGGGTGCTAGTGTTTCTACAATTCCAAAATCTTTATGTGATGTGCTTGGTCTTACCGATATTGAAGAATGCTCTTTAAATTTGCACTTGGCGGATTCCACTATTAAAAAGCATATGGGAAGAATTAATGATGTTCTTATTCTTGCAAATAGGAATTGTGTGCCCATAGATTTTATTGTTCTTGATATTGATTGTAATCCGTCTTGTCCAATTATTCTTGGTAGACCATTTTTACGCACTATTTTTTTGAGGAATTAGACAGTAGGAGAGGCTCCTACTGTTTTTCATATATGGTATGGTACACAGTTACATCTCATGTACAAGGGTTATAGGCATCTCTATCCCGCCCCTTGTGGGGGAGGGTGTTTGAGATTTGCACGGTGGCAAAGCTAAGAATGGAGATTTGCACGCACTATTGGTGCCGTGATTGATATGAAAGAAGGAAATATTAAATTCCAATTTCCATTAAGGAAGGGTATGTAACACTTCCCTAGAAAAAAATTAGGCCTCCATATGAATCAATCATGATGGCATCTTATGGATCTCGAACCAAAGATGACAAAACTTAGATCCTTGCTTTATGCCTAGCTAGGGGCGTGAAACAATAGCGCTTGTTGGGAGGCAACCCAATGAATAAAATTTACTTTTGCTTTTTTCTTTCTGTTCTTGAGTGTTAGCACAATTATGCTACTGTTATGATTGTGTTTCAATTAGTGTTTGTGCCAAGTAAAGCCTTTAGGATTACGTTGGGTGATAGTAGATTTGATCTTGCTGAAAAACAGAAACTTTTGCGCTCACGAAATTATTTTTTCATTTTTATCAGAAGAGTGCTTTTGAGTTGATTCTATTTGAAGAATATTAATATACAAATTTCTCAGGCCGTCCTAACTTTTTAGAATTTTTGGAGTTATAGAAGTATTCGAAATATTCAGATTGCTACAAACGGTTCTGTTTTTTGACAGATTCTGTTTTCTTTGCGTTGTGTGCTTGTTTTGATGGCTCTATGGTTTTCTTTGATGAGTTTTTGCCATAGAAAAGTTGGAATACAGTAGATATAATGCAAGAATAAAATATTAATTGGTTTGATACATCACTTATAGTAGTGATTTGCTTTCTTATACTAACGGATCTCACGAAGGTTTTGTTGAGTTTTATGTGATTGAAGTTTTCAAGTTTTGGGTTATCTTACGATGGATGAAGGAATAAGGAGTAAGAAGAGCCTAAGCTTGGCGATGCCCCGGCATCCCAAGCTATTGTAAAAAAGAGAGCAAGCAACTAATCATGGGGATGCCCCGAGTGGCATCCCCTCTTTCTTCTAACGACTATCGGTATTTTACTCGAAGCTATATTTTTATTCGTCACATACTATGATTTTTGCTTGGAGCGTCTTGTATGATGTGAGTCTTTGCTTGTTTTATTGTGTGTTTTAAGTCTTAAATCCTTACTAGACACACCTATTTGAGAGAGAGAGCCGAAATTATGCCATGACTTGTTAGAATTGCTCTATATGCTTCGCTTAAATTTTTATGAGCTATGGATTTGCTCTAGTACTTCACTTATATCTTTTTGAGCACGGTGTGCTTTATAATTTTTGAAGAAATGCTCTCTTTCTTCACTTATATTTATTTGAGAGTTAGTAAAATTTTCAAGAAATTCTCTCTTGCTTCACTTAGATTATTTTGAGAGAAAGAAAAATTATGCTCATGATCTTCACTTATATTTGTTTGAGCTTATCAAAAGCAACACATGAAAATTAGTTGCAAAGTGATAGATATCCAAGAAGGATATAATAAAACTTTCATGAAGATCATTGGAAAAAATAAACTTGATTCCTTGTAATAGTTTTGAGATATGATGATGTGATATGTGAGTCATGTTGGTGAGTAATTATGCTTTAGTAAGAATGTTGGTGTTAAGGTTTGTGATTCCCTATGCAAGAACGAAAGTCAATAATTATGCAATGAAATTATATCCTGCTTGTGCTGCATTATTCGGTGTTACTTATGCTTAATGCTTGCTTACGAGATTATTCGTTTCTTGGTTGGTCGCTTCTCAATCTTTTGCTAGCCTTCATTTTGCACTAAGTATGATCTTTACTTGTGCATCCAAAAACCTTTAAACCAGTTTTGCCACATGAGTCCACTATACCTACCTATATGCGGTATTTCCGTGCCATTCTAAGCAAATTTGTATGTGCCATCTCTAATTTTCAAAATAAACTTCTCTTTTGTTTGT
The DNA here is from genome assembly GCF_018294505.1 of Triticum aestivum. Lineage (NCBI taxonomy): Eukaryota > Viridiplantae > Streptophyta > Magnoliopsida > Poales > Poaceae > Triticum > Triticum aestivum. The sequence goes on along the minus strand of NC_057810.1, from coordinate 559,765,006 downwards.
TCGTACCGCTTGCGGAGCGGTGAGGGGTGGCCGATATTTTCCATGCTAGATGTGTTATTCTCACGATGAGTGTTTATTCACTTGTCATTGCACGAGAGTACGGCAAAGGTATTAGGGATGCCTAGTCCTGAAATGAAAAATGAATTTACTTTATGTTGTCAAATAATAAATTCCTTGGAAAGTGCTGGTATGGAGGGCACCCGTGGATACGGTTAGTGTCGGTGTCAAAACCGGCGGATCTCGGGTAGGGGGTCCCGAACTGTGCGTCTAGGCGGATGGTAACAGGAGACAAGGGACACGATGTTTTTACCCATGTTCGGGCCCTCTCGATGGAGGTAAAACCCTACTCCTGCTTGATTGATATTGATGATATGGGTAGTACAAGAGTGGATCTACCACGAGATCAAGGAGGCTAAACCCTAGAAGCTAGCCTATGGTATGATAGTTGTTTTGTCCTACAGACTAAAACCCTCCGCTTTATATAGACACGGAGAGGGCTAGGGTTACACAGAGTCGGTTACAATGGTAGGAGATCTACATATCCATATCGCCAAGCTTGCCTTCCACGCCAAGGAAAGTCCCATCCGGACACGGGACGAAGTCTTCAATCTTGTATCTTCATAGTCTTGGAGTCCGGCCGATGATGATAGTTCGGCTATCCGAACACCCCCTAGTCCAGGACTCCCTCAGTAGCCCCTGAACCAGGCTTCAATGACGACGAGTCCGGCGCGCATATTGTCTTCGGCATGGCAAGGCGGGTTCTCCTCCAAATTCCATGTGCTTGCCGAATAGTGTCTGGCTTCCTTGTAAATGTTGCGCTCCTTGGCTTCCACGCCCAAAAATGGCCCTCTTCCACGTGTCGTACGAATGCGAAAGGCCAGGGTATTTTTATGTTTTACCCCCAAACTGCGCGAATAAGCTGCCTATAAGAGAGGCAAGAATCTAGATACAAATCACACCATCCTCCTTCCGCGAGTACTCATCAGAGCGCTTCTGATAAAAATCCGCTCCACCATGGACCGTCGACGCGGTTCCTCCTCTCGCGCTCCCAGCCCTCAGTCAGGAGATTGGAGGAGATGTTCAGTCCCGCACAGCGAGCTGGTGACGCTCCAAGCAGAGGGATACCTTCCTCCGGCCTTTATGGTCCCGGTTCGAGCCGGGCTGGCCACCTACAAAGGTGGAAAGCAGGCGGAGAACACCCCCAGTCCCTCCAAAGGAGAGCGGGTGTGCTTCGTCCCTTATTTAATAAGGGGGCTCGGATTTCCCATACATCCGTTTCTCCGGGGGCTTCTGGAGTTCTACGGACTCCAGCTTCATCACCTTACGTCCGCCTCCATTCTGCACATTGCGGGTTTCGTAGCTCTTTGCAAGATGTTCTTGGGCATCGAGCCCCATTTTGCATTGTGGAAGAGATTGTTTTGCCTCGTGCCCCGTTCTCATGAGGGGTCGATCTATCAAGTGGGCGGAGCCGAAATATGGCGCATCGCCGGAACCAGATATCTATCTGGAACCCCGAAGAAGGCGTCCGAAGACTGGCCTTCGGAATGGTTTTATATGGAAGATGCTCCATTGCCGGACCCAATTCGGATCGGCCTCCCGGAGTTCAGCAACGCTCCTTTGAAGAAACGCCTGAGTTGGCGCCCGCGGAGCCCTCAATGGGAAGATGACAGGAGCGTCCATTATCTGATGGGCCGGATAAAGTTGCTGGCTCATTCCGGATTGACCATGATCGGAGTCATGGCCACGTGCATTATGCGAGGGGTGCAGCCGCTCCAATATAGGGGGCACCCCATGTGGGATTTCAACGGGGAGAATGACGCCACCCGTCATGGCCGCAAGGGGCCGGGATCGGCCGCCGATCTGGTGAAGATCCTGTCCGGCTTGTACAAGGGGGAGAAGGAGGACTTCCTTCACACGAGTCCATTGAATGGATTCTCCATGAATAACCCTCGGAGCTGGGTAAGCGGACGTTTTTCTATCCGATCCGTGCTTTCAAAGTTAAGTGTCTTATTTTATGATTTCGACGCAAGAACTGCGCCGGGATGTGGAGGGCATACACAGTCCGACTCCACAACCCGAGGATCCGGGAAGATCCCTTGATCCGGCCTCCGAAGAGGATCCGTACATAAAGGTGGAGCTAATTGACGGGGTGTTCCACCAACTTAGCATGGACAATGCTCTAGTCGCCATTACGGCTGACTACCTCGGTTTATCTCCGGCTTCCCAGGTAACTATAACCGGAGCCCTGACACCATTACTTCGTCCGTGCTTATTTCTGACCACCGTATACCGACGGTGTCTCGCAGGAGGTGCCTTCAAGGTGGGAAGCTGGTCCCGCGGCGGCTGACCAACAAGGGTCAGTTCGGCCCAGCAGGCGGAAGAGGGGTGCGGTGCGAATTGAAACGTCGCCGCAACGGTATGGCACGCCATCATTTTTAAGGAAAAAATTCCTGTGAAGTATATTAATGCTCGTGACTTTTCCAGGAGAAAGAGCGCTCGCCGGACTGTGCCCGGAGAGATTGCCAACCAAGCCTCCGCCAGCCAGGCTCCAACACCTGGTTCGGAGGAGGAGGCGAGCGCAAGGCGCGAGCCGGATGCTCCTCCAACGGAGGATGCCGACAGGCTGTCCGCCACCAGGTCTGAGGTGGAGAGCGCCATGAATCATAGGCGCTGCCCGACAGTTCTTCGTGACGCGTGTTTCTCCCCAGAGGCGTTGAATGCCTTTAATGCGGGAGACGCGCACCTCCGTGCCGCTCAAGATGGTTTAACCAGAGCCACAGAGCAGTATGTGAAAGACATACGGGTAAGGAAATTTAATAGTTGTATATGCCAGTAGCCCCCGAGACTTAAAGTAGTTAGAATAACTGATTTAAGAATCATTTGATATGCAGGATCTTACGGAGAAGAATACCGAATTGTCCCAGGAGCTTCAAGAGTGCAAGGCCCAACTTGAGGCCGCACTAGCCGCCGCAGGAGGAGACACAGAGACCCCCTTTGGTAACACATATTTCAAAAAGATTTTATGGCGTGTGGCGTGCGTATAAGTCTGACAATAATGTTGCAGAGGGCGCCGTACTAGATCCGGACAAGCAACATCTGCTATGCCAGCTGAAGGCCGGCGAGAAGGTGCTTATGAGGGTGCAGCAGGAGAGGAACAAACTCCAAGATGCCAACACCCAGCTGGGAGAAGAACTAAAAGATGTTCGGGTCCAGCTGTCTGACTCTGTAAAGGAGAATCGGCGGCTTCGTCGTGGCATCTACAGTAAGTGCTTGAGCAAACTCTTTTGAAAAGAAGAGTTCAGCGAGGAAGTCGATTGACAGAAGTGTGTCTGTAGGTGTGCTCACAGGTCGCCCTGCATAGGAAATGCCCGGTTCAACGGGTGACCAACTTCCCGAGCTGCTGCAACTACACGAAAGTGTTCGGCAGGCGATGAGTGGCGTCGTCCAGGCCTTATGGCCGTCCATCTCCCTACCCGAGGGTCTTGGAGGGCTTGCGGAGAAGCTTCAGGGAGCATGGCAGCGCTTCCGTCTGTGGAAGATATCGGCCTGCCGTCAAGGCGCTAGGGAGGCCTGGGCCATGGTGAAGACGCGGTACACAAAGGTGGATCCGAACCACATGCCCGAGGTCGGACCTGTGGGGCCCGATGGGAAGGAGATCCCTGTGAGCTTAATGTACGACCAAGTAGAGTTGGCCGCTAAGTATTCCCAACGGGACTGTAAATTAGACGGCCTGTTAGATGGGATTGAGGAGGAGTACAATTAGTCAATTTGACGATGTATTTTAAAACGACATGTATAATGCCTTCTAGCCGGATTGTAGATCGTTTGTCTTTGCGGACCTTTTCGCTTCAACCTCGGGACCCTAGAGTCCGGAGTGTGTCTAAATACCTTCACGGTTATGAAAAAAACCGGGGCATGCATGGAGACCAGGCGTAGGGGTCATTAGTGCTTTATCAGTCAAGTGCCCAACTAGTTATGTTATATTACATGGTTAGTAAGAAACATCTTCCAGGGAGGATAGTTTCGTTAGGGGTTCCTTCCCCTGGGAGGCATGCCCTAAAGTGCATGTCCGGACTGCGAAAAGAGCAGAAAAGCATCTGGGGGCAGACGAATAGATAGGTAAAAAATCATCTTTCAAGTCACCGACCGAATATTCCCTTAAGAACGCTAGCTTTCGGCTTCACCCAGTCTGAGGTACACATCCGGCTGACCCGGTAGTAACAATCACAGAGGTGCTCCCTTTACCTCCTAGCCGAACAATCGGGAACGTAGGGGTAAGCACAGGAGCCAGGCAACCCAGCTTGGCCAAAATTCAAGTCATATCGATGCATATAATGGTGAATAAAAGGTACATGCGGAAGTTTGACGCATGTGTTGGGCATAAAGCCCATATAAATAAGCTTCTGTTAAAGAAGCCCCCCAGGTATAATGAGTGCGGATAGCACGTCAGGTGTGTGTGAACAATGCACAGATCAGCCCTCAAAGGCTCTATGAAAAAGGGAGGAGAAAAGAGAGAAACAAAAGATAACTGAAGTATAAAATGTGGATGGAGGAAGGAGACGAACTCTGAGTCCGGCGCTAGGCGTAGAATCTTCGGAGGCGGGTTGCGTTCCAAGGGTTCGGCTTGAGTCGGTTGTCCGATGCATTTCACAGACGGTCTCCGCCGGTCAGGACTTTGTCGATGATGAAGGGACCTTCCCATTTGGGCTTGAGTTTGTCCTTTTTCTTGTTCGGCAGGCGTAGAACTAGTTCGCCAACATTGTAAGTTTTGGCCCGTACTTCTCTGCTTTGATATCTTCAAGCCTGCTGCTGATAAAATGCGGAACGAGCCTTTGCCACGTTGCGCTCCTCCTCCAATGCGTCCAAACTGTCCTGCCGATCCAACTCGGCTTCTCTTTCTTCATACATGCGCACTCGAGGTGAGTCATGAATTATATTGCAAGGCAAAACTGCCTCTGCGCCGTATACCATAAAAAATGGTGTGAATCCGGTAGTACGATTTGGCGTGGTCCGCAGCCCCCAGAGTACGGAGTCGAGCTCCTCCACCCAGTGCGTGTTAGATTCTGTAAGGGACCGCACTAACCTGGGTTTAATGCAGCTCATGATTAGACCATTTGCTCATTCGACTTGACCGTTAGTTTGAGGGTGATAGACTGAAGCGTAGTCGAGCTTGATGCCCATGTTTTTGTACCAGAGTTTAACCTCGTCGGCTGTGAAGTTCGTGCCGTTATCGGTGATGATGCTGTGGGGGATGCCATAACGGTGTACTACCCCGGATATGAAGTCTATCACAGGTCCGGATTCGACCGTTTTAACTGGCTTGGCCTCTATCCATTTGGTGAATTTGTCCACCATGACCAATAGGTACTTTTTCTTGTGGGTTCCCCCTTTAAGGGGTCCAACCATGTCAAGCCCCCAGACCGCGAACGGCCAGGTGATGGGTATAGTTTTGAGGGCGGTGGGTGGCATGTGGCTCTGGTTAGCAAAGAGCTGGCAACCAACGCATCGTTGGACTAAGTCCTGAGCATCTGCCCGGGCCGTCAGCCAATAAAATCATGTACGGAAGGCCTTGCCTACAAGGGCCCGGGCTGCAGCGTGGTGCCCGCCGAGTCCGGCGTGAATTTCAGCTAGAAGATTTCGCCCTTCCTCTTTGGAGATGCACCTTTGAAGGACTCTGGTTGTGCTTTTCTTATAAAGCTCTCCCTCGTGGACCTTGTAGGCTTTAGATCGCCGCACTATGCAGCGGGCCTCATTTTGGTCTTCGGGGAGTTCCTGCCTGATTAAGTAGGCTAGGAATGGTTCCGTCCACGGGGCAATGACTGCCATTATTTTGTGGGCCGAAGGTGTTATTTTATTGGCTGAGCCATCGATTGTGTCAGATTGTTCCGTGTTGGGTGGTGCGGTTGATTCCGGGTTGTTATTTTCGGACTCCTCTTCCCATAATACGGATGGCTTAAAAAGCCGCTCCAGGAAGATGTTTGGAGGGACGGTGTCGCGTTTTGTGCCGATGCGTGCCAACACGTCGGCTGCCTGGTTGTTATCCGGGCTACATGGTGGAATTCGAGTCCTTCGAACCGAGCTGACATTTTTAAGACGGCGTTGCGGTAGGCTGCCATTTTCGGATCCTTGGCATCAAAGTCTCCATTTACTTGGGATATTGCGAGGTTTGAATCCCCGCGCACCTCTAGGCGCTGAATACCCATGGAGGTTGCCATCCGGAGACCATGTAGAAGGGCCTCATATTCAGCTGCGTTGTTGGAGTCCGTGTACATTATCTGAAGTACGCATTGGACTGTGTCTCTGGTTGGGGACGTCAATACGACGCCAGCCCCCAAGCCGGCCAACATTTTGGAGCCGTCGAAATGCATGATCCAATTGAAGTATGCGTCGTGCTCTTTAGGGAGTTCGGCTTCGGTCCATTCGGCGATGAAGTCAGCCAAAACTTGCGACTTTATAGCTCGCTGTGGTTTGTAGGTTATGTCGAATGGTAAGAGCTCAATGGCCCATTTTGCAATCCTGCCCATCACGTCGCGGTTGTTTATAATGTCGTTGAGAGGTACTTCGGAGGCAACTGTTATCGAACACTCTTGAAAGTAGTGTCGCAGCTTCCGGGATGCCATGAACACTGCGTACGCTATCTTTTGATAATGTGGATACCGGGACTTGCATGGAGTTAAGACAGTGGATACATATTACACTGGCTTTTGAAGAGGGAATTTGTGTCCTTCTGTTTCTCGTTTGACGACGAGTACCGCGCTGACAACTTGATGTGTTGCCGCGATGTATAATAACATCGGTTCGCCTAGGTTGGGTGCGGCCAGGGCCGGATTTGTTGCCAATCTGGCCTTTATTTCTTCGAGTCCGGCTATGGCAGCGTCCGTCCACTTGAAGTGTTCGGTGCGCCGGAGGAGGCGATAAAGGGGTAGCGCCTTTTTTCCCAAGCGGGAGATGAAGCGGCTTAAAGCTGCCACGCATCCAGTCAATTTTTGTATTTGTTTGAGATCTTTTGGGATATCCAGCTGTGACAGAGCTCAGATCTTGGCTGGGTTTACTTCAATTCCTCTACCGGATACAATGAAGCCCAAGAGCTTTCCGGCTGGTACGCCGAAAACGCATTTTTCCGGGTTGAGCTTGATGTCATATGCTCGGAGGTTGTCGAATGTGAGCCTCAAATCGTCTACTAGAGTTTCGACATGTTTGGTCTTGACGACCACATCGTCTACGTATGCCTCCACTGTTTTGCCGATCTGGGTAGCCAGACATGTCTGAATCATGCGCTGATATGTTGCGCTGGCGTTTTTGAGTCCGAAGGGCATTGTGTTGAAGCAGAATGGCCCATATGGAGTAATGAATGCCATTGCGGCCTGGTCTGTTTCTGCCATCTTGATTTGATGGTATCCGGAATATGCGTCGAGGAAGCACAATGAATCGTGCCCTGCGGTAGCATCGATGATTTGGTCGATGCGGGGAAGGGGGAAAGGATCCTTTGGACAGGCCTTGTTAAGGTCTTTAAAATCGACACAGAGGCGCCATGATTTGTCCTTTTTTGGTACCATTACCAGGTTTTCTAGCCAGTCCGGATGTTTTATATCTCTGATGAATCCGGCTTCTAATAGTTCGGCTAGCTCCTCTCCCATTGCCTGTCTTTTGGGTTCGGAAAATCGCCGAAGAGCCTGTTTGACTGGCTTGAATCCTTTTAGGATGTTTAGGCTGTGTTCTGCCAGCCTGCGTGGGATTCCTGGCATATCTAAAGGGTGCCAGGCAAAGATGTCCCAATTTTCCTGAAGGAATTCTCGTAGTGCGGCGTCTATGTCGGGGTTTAATTGTGCCCCAATGGAGGCCGTCTTTGTGGGGTCCGTTGGATGGACCTGGAATTTGACTATTTCATCTGCTGGTTTAAAAGAGGTGGACTTATATCTCTTGTCGAGTATCACATCGTCCCTATTCACCGTGGAGCATAGCGCAGTGAGTTCTTCTTCCGCTAGGGCTTCGGATAGTGCCTCTAGGGCTAGTGCGGCTGTCTTATTTTTAGCGCGGAGTGCTATGTCCGAATCACTGACAAGAGTGATGACTCCATTGGGCCCGGGCATCTTAAGCTTCATGTACCCGTAATGGGGTATAGCTTGGAAAATTGTGAATGCCTCTCGCCCTAGTAAAGCGTGATATCCGCTGCTGAACGGGGCCACCTGGAACGTGACCTCCTCGGACCTGTAATTGTCCGGCGAGCCGAACACTACATCAAGTGTAATTTTTCCTGTGCAGCGTGCTTCCCGACTAGGGATTATTCCTCTAAAGGTTGTGCTGCTTCGCTCAATGCGGCTCCAGTCTATTTCCATTTCTCGAAGGGTTTCCTCATAGATGAGGTTTAATCCGCTGCCGCCATCCATGAGTACCTTGGTAAGACGAAAGCCGTCCACTATTGGACTGAGGACCAATGCGGCTGGTGCTCGGGCTTTTCGGAATTTAGGTTCGTCGCTGGCATTGAAGGTGATAGCCGTGTCGCTCCATGGATTTGTTGTTGCTACTTGGTAGACTTCGGCGAGGCTGCGGATTGTTCGTTTCCGCATATTATTTGATGCGAAAGTCTCGAAGACTGTTAATACCGTACTGGTACTGTTGGTCTGGTTCTCCGGGGCTAGAAGCTCTTCGCCACTTTTGGCCACTTGCCATAGTATCCAACATGCTCGAAGGCTATGTGTTGGAGTGGCGCCCTCTGTACTATGGATTTTACAGGGTCCGTTGAGCCATCCGGCCAGTACGGTTCCGTGCCCTTTAGGGGTTTTTTGCTTTTTGGTTTTTGTCCCGGGTGCTTGAGCATGATGCACCCTTTTGTTTCGGACTAGGGTTGTGTTCGGAGCCGGATTGTCCCAAAACTTAGTTTCGATTTTCCAGGTACTCTCCATCGCACAGTACTTTCATACTATTGACGCCAGGTCGGCGAAGCGAGTAATTTCGCGGCGACTTATGGCGTTAGTGATTCCCTTGTCCGTGCAATTGTTGCAAAAAATTGCGATCGCGCTTTCCTCACGGCAGTCCTTTATCCTGTCCATAACCAGGAGGAATCTGGCCCAGTAATGATGTACTGTTTCCGTGGGCTCTTGCCGGATTTGAGATAGATCCCTTATGTTTGGGTGGGCGGGTGGAATTAAGTCCGGAACCCTGCCCAACTTGAGGCTCAAGGGCCGAAAAGTTTCCGAATTTGGAAGCTTGGATTGCTGGACGTTGTCCAACGAATCTGGTCCGCTGCCTGACTTTAGGTTCAGTACTTGATTGACGTCCGTCCCTCCGCGGGAATCCGGCATGGAGGGGTCAGGAGTCCGGACATAACTGGTCTTTAATACAGAAGAAGAGTCCCCGCGTTATTCCTCTACCACCGCGACGTGGTGGGTAACCTGGGAAGAGTTAATCTCTCTCAGATCGGTTTTAAGCCCAATCTAATCGTAGTCTGTAGCGACTCCCAGGGCGGCGATGCGATCCAAGAGCTCGTTTACGGAAGAGAGCTCCATCGGATCCAGCTGCTCGGCGAATTCCGAGTTGACATGAAGATTGCTTTTGATGACCCGAGAGGTCATCGTCAAAGCGGCGGCCGAACAGGCGGTCATAAGAAAATCACCTAGCCAGATAGTTTGGCCGGCAACCAAAGCTCCTTTGGCAACAGTACCGTCTTTAAAGACGGGAAGAGGCATCCTTCCTGATCGTGACGGCACAGAGGAACTCTCAATGAAAGCACCAATGTCGGTGTCAAAACTGGCGGATCTCGGGTAGGGGGTCCCGAACTGTGCGTCTAGGCGGATTGTAACAGGAGACAAGGGACACGATGTTTTTACCCAGGTTCGGGCCCTCTCGATGGAGGTAAAACCCTACTCCTGCTTGATTGATATTGATGATATGGGTAGTACAAGAGTGGATCTACCACGAGATCAAGGAGGCTAAACCCTAGAAGCTAGCCTATGGTATGATTGTTGTTTTGTCCTACGGACTAAAACCCTCCGGTTTATATAGACACCGGAGAGGGCTAGGGTTACACAGAGTCGGTTACAATGGTAGGAGACCTACATATCCGTATCGCCAAGCTTGCCTTCCACGCCAAGGAAAGTCCCATCCGGACACGGGACGAAGTCTTCAATCTTGTATCTTCATAGTCTTGGAGTCCAGCCGATGATGATAGTTCGGCTATCCGGACACCCCCTAGTCCAGGACTCCCTCAGTTAGCCATGGAAAGTGTAAGTATGGTGGAAAAAGGAATAAACTTTATTTTCTGTTTGGGAACCGCCTATGATGTATCTAGCATGGAAAGTGTTGGGAGCTCTAAGTCATTTGCGTTGGTGGGAAAGGCACACCTCCCAAAATGTTTTTATCTCTAAGTTTTTCACTTTGAGCTCTGGCACTTCTACAAATCCCTACTTCCCTCTGCGAAGGACCTTTCTTTTACTTTATGCAATTTTTATTTTTGAATTTGAGTCTCCATATTCTCTTATAAAGCACCAACTAAGGGGCACTGTGATCGTGAGTGAGTATTTGGTGTAGCTAATATTCGAGTGTGTTTCATGAATGGATCAATGATTGAGCATGATGGGCTAGGGATAACTTATTTTAGCATTGATATTTTGAAAGACATGGTTGCTTGTTGATATGCTTGAGTATTTAAGTTATCTTTTCAAAACTAGACTATTTATTTGAACCATATAAAAGTCCAAATGTCCATGCTATAAAGAAATAATATGTATGACATGTTAGGCAGCATTCCACATAAAAAATTCTATTTTTATCACTTACCTACTCGAGGACGAGTAGGAGTTAAGCTTGGGGATGCTGATACGTCTCCAACGTAAGTATAATTTTTTATTGTTCCATGCTGTTATATTATCAATCTTGGATGTTTTATAATCATTTTATAGTCATTTTATATCATTTTTTGGTACTAACCTATTGACATAGTGCCAAGTGCCAGTTGCTGTTTTCTGCATGTTTTCTACATCGCAAGAAATCAATACCAAACGAACAAATGCAACAAAACTGTACGTAGGTTTTTTATGGACCAGAAGACACCAAATGGGTCAAGGCAGCGCCTGGGGGGTGCTCCGAGGGGAGCACAACCCACCAGGGTGCGCCAGGAGGCCCAGGCGCGTCCTGGTGGGTTGTGCCCACCTCGGGTGCCCCCGGACCGCCTCTTTGCTCTATAAATACCCAAATATTCTAGAAACCCTAGGGGAGTCGACGAAAATCAATTCCAGCTGCCGCAGAGTCCAGAAAACTCCAGATCCAATCTAGACACCGTCACGGAGGGGTTCACCACTTCCATTGGTGCCTCTCCGATGATGCGTGAGTAGTTCTTTGTAGACCTTCGGGTCCGTAGTTAGTAGCTAGATGGCTTCCTCTTTGTCATTTGATTCTCAATACAGTGGTCTCTTGGAGATCCATATGATGTAACTCTTTTGCAGTGTGTTTGTTGGGATCCGATGAACTTTGAGTTTATGATCAGATCTATCTTTTTATATCCGATGCACTGGGCACTAGGTTAATAAGTTAGTCGAAAAAATAATATAAAATAGCATATTAATGCATATAAAACATCCAAAGTTGATAATATAATAGCATGGAACAATAAAAAATTATAGATACGTTGGAGACGTATGAAGCATCCCAAAGCTTAATTCCTGCTCGTCCTCGTGTAGGTAATTGATAAAAACAGAATTTTTGATGTGGAATGCTACCTAACATATTTAGCAATGTATTTCTTCTTATCTTGGCATGAATTTTCAGATCCATATGATTCAAAAAAAGTTCATTGACATAAAAACAATAATACTTCAAGCATACTAGAAAGCAAAATCATGAAACTTCAAAAATAACATGGCTAAAGAAAGTTATACCTACAAAATCATATAGTCTTGTTATGCTCCCTCTTCTTAACACAAGGTATAAATCATGTACCACCCCGGTGTCAGTCAAGCAATTGTTTCATACTTCGCGCTTCAGCTTTTTCAACTCTTCATGCAATACATGAGCGTGAGCCATGGACATAGCACTATAGGTGGAATAGAAGGTGGTAGTAGACAAAAGAAGGGAGAAAGTCTCACGTCAACTAGGAAAATTAATGAACTATGGAGATGTCCATCAATTGATATCAATGTGAGCGAGTAGGGATCGCCATGTAACGGATGCACTAGAGCTATAAGTGTATGAAAGCTCGAAAGAAAACTAAGTGAGTGTGCATCCAACTTGCTTGCTCATGAAGATCTAGGGCAATTTGAGAAAGCTCATTGTTGGAATATACAAGCCAAGTTCTATAACGAAAAATTCCCACTAGAAATATATGAAAGTGTCAAAATAGGAGACTCTCTATCATGAAGAACATGGTGCTACTTTGAAGCACAAGTGTGGAAAAGGATAGTAACATTTCCCCTTCTCTCTTTTTCTCTCATTTTTTCTCATTTTTTCTTATTTATTTTTTTCCTTCTTTTTTGGGAGACTCCTTTGGCCTCTCTCTATTTTTTATAACCTCACATGGGACAATGTTCTAATAATGATGATCATCACACTTTTATTTACTTACAACTCGATAAAACTAATACATGATAACTCTACCAGGATGTGGAATGATCTAGCATAGCAAAGATATCAAAAAAAGGACAAACCATGAAAATATCGTGCTAGCTATCTTATGATCATGCAAAGCAATATGACAATGAATGCTCAAGTCATGTATATGATGATGATGATGGTGTTACATGGCAATATATCTCGGAATGGGTATGAAAGTGCCATAATAGGTAGGTATGGTGGCTATTTTGAGGAAGGGTATAAGGTAGGTTTGATACACCGACGAAAGTTGCATGGTACTAGAGTGGCTAGCAAAGGTGGAAGGGTGAGAGTGCATATAATCCATGGACTCAACATTAGTCATAAAAAACTCACATACTTATTGCAAAAAGTTTATTAGCCCTTGAAGCAAAGTACTACTACGCATACTCCTACGGGAGAGGTTGGTAGGAGTTAACCATCATGCGCTCCCGACTTTCACACAAAGGAAGACGATCAAGAATAAATTGTGCTCCAACTTCATCACATAACTAGAAGACCATATGTGCATGCTACGGGAATCACAAACCTTAACACAAATATTTTTTTAGTTACACAATTTACTACTAACTTGACTCTAATATCACCATCTTCATATCTCAAAACAATTGCAAGGAATCAAATTTCTCATATATTCAATGCTCTTTATGAAAGTTTTTATTATATCCCCCTTGGATGCCCATCATACTAGGACTAAATTAATAACCCAATAAAATTACCACGCTGTTTAGAGAGACTGTCAAATAATATAAGTGAATCATCAGAGTTCAATAATTTCTTCAAAATAACATCACCGTTGTGCTCAAAAATATATAAGTGAAGCACTAGAGCAACTACCTAGATCAAAAGATATAAGTGAAGCACATAGAGTATTCTAATAAATTCACGATTAATGTGTGTCCCTCTCAAAAAGGTGTATTCAGCAAGGATGATTCTGGCAAACTAAAAAGCAAAGACTCAAATCATACAAGACGCTCCACGCAAAACACATATCATGTGGTGAATAAAAATATAGCCTCAAGTACATTTACCGATGGATTGAAGACAATAGAGGGGATGCCATCCGAGGCATCCCCAAGCTTAGATGCTTGGTTGTACTTGAATATTACCTTGGGGGTGCCTTGAGCATCCCCAATCTTAGGCTCTTTCCACTCCTTATTCCATAGTCCATCAAATCTTTACCCAAAACTTGAAAACTTCACAACACAAAACTCAACAGAAAACTCGTGAGATTCGTTAGTAAAACAAATCCAAACCTTACTTTTAGGTACTGTTGTGAACTCATTCTTATTTTATATTTGTGTTATATCTACTGTATTCCAACTTTTCCATGGTTCATCCCCCCGATACTACCCATAGATTCATCAAAATAAGCAAACAACACAAGAAAACATAATTTAACTAAAACAAGACAGTCTATAAAGATGTGAATTAAAGCGAAAACCTCTATATTTCTAAAAATTCTGAAAAATTAGGACAACGTGGGAAATTTGTATATCAGAATTGTGTAAAAATTCAATAATTTATCACATTCTAGTAATCACAAAGAATTCTGGCACTGGGCGCAAAAGTTTCTATTTTTCAACAAAACCAATCTACTATCTTCCAAATCATCCCAAAGGTCTTACTTGGCACAAACACTAATAAAAATCATAAAAACTTCTCTAACCCACTAATATATATATATATATATATATATATATATATATATATATATATTCAAAAACGTGAACAAAAAAAGTAAAAACCAAAATAAAATTGGGTTGCCTCCCAACAAGTGATATTGTTTAACGCCCCTAGCTAGGCATAAAGCAACGATCTAGGTATTGTCATCTTTGGTATTCATCCCATAATTAGCCCTCATAATAGATTCATATGGTAACTTAATTTTCTTTCTTGGAAAGTGTTCCATGCCCTTCCTTAATGGAAATTGAAATCTAATGTTTCCTTCTTTCATATCAATAATTGCACCAATCGTTCTAAGGAAAGGTCTACCAAGAATAATAGGGCATGTTGGATTGCAATCTATATCAAGAACAATAAAATCTACAGGCACATAATTCCTATTTTCAAAAATAATAACATGATTAATCATTCCCATAAGTTTTTTAATAGTGGAATCCGCTAGATGCAAATTTAAAGAACAATCATCAAGTTTATGGAAACCTAACACATCACATAGAGTTTTTGGAATTGTTGAACGCTAGCACACAAATAATAGAAAGCATTACACTCATAATCTTTAATCTTGATTTTAATAGTAGGTAATCATCATAAAGCTTTCTAGGGATTGAAACTTCCAACTCAAGTTTTTCTTCAAAAGATTTCATCATAGCATCAACAATATGCTTCATAAAAGCCTTATTTTGATTATAAGCATGAGGAGAATTAAGCATGTATTGCAACAAGGAAATACAACCTATCAAAGAACAACTATCTATCCCTAATAATAAAGCACGGATTGACTTTGTCAGGTACACCGTCACAATACGCTTTTTCCTGTAAATTTACGCTTTCAGTTTTTTCACCTATATTATATTTTCTACATCCGAGGTGGTACTATTTATCATGTGATCATGAAAACATGGATTGACTCCGGGTTTACTGTCGCGTGGACACGCTTGACAAAAAAAACCACCCCCGAGTCAAGTGACCGCACCTCGCACCCCCATCTAGATCCGCCGCCTCCCCGCCGCCGGCCCGCATCGTCCACCGCGCCCTCCTCCCCGTGTCGTCCGAGTCCTCCGCATGTAGTTCGCCAACGCCGAGGCCCAGGCCGCCGCGCTTCGGGCTCGCGCCGGCCGTCTCGAGCGCGTGCCGCCGACCGCGACGGGCTGCTCGGCACACTCAGCGCCGCCACGGGCAACGGGTGGTAGGACGAGGAGAGGGAGGTGGAGATAGCGGAGGAGCTGGTAGGAGGAGGAGAGGAAGGTGGAGGCGGCAGAGAAGCCAGTAGGAGTGGGAGAGGGAGCTGGAGGCGGCGGAGGAGGGAACGGGGATGACGGGGACAGATCGTACTACACGCCGGAGGACGAGGGCATCACACCGCCTACCGATTCCTTCCGCCTCGTGTCCCGGTTACATGGCCGTTGCTGTGGTCGCCCAGCACCGACCGCCTTGCCCCGATTAGCTCTTGGATATGCGGACGAGCGGATGTGGTCCAGCGCGGCCGCCTACGGGCTGCTCCCACGGTTCGTCCTTTCTTCATGGTCATGGAGCTATCTCTTATTAGATCTGATTATATCCCTGTTTGTGGTGATTGGGTTGGTGTAGATGAATCGACAACTAAGCTCGGAGACGTGATATGGTGCTCGGTGTAGGTGGCCATGGTGGACCTGAAGCTGGCTGAGATAGCGATGGGGTCAGTATTGTGCTCCTCCCGTTCTCATTAACCAAATAGTGCAGACTGTGGCTGCATGACTGGTGTATATATCCACTTGGATGACCAAAATCAAACTGATAGCAAGAACCAGATATAGTGCTAAGTTATAGTTTGTCAACAGATCCATATTAGTTCAGAGATCCGCACAACAAATCTGTACATTCAGAATGACCACAAAAATCCATCATTACAATTAACTAGATTGGAAGAATTTATTTGATCAATATGTGCACATGAAACAATAAATTAACCCGTGTGAACTATATTTGAGTTAAGAAAAAACTGTTCGATATTCTTTTTGCGCTGCAATCGAGCGGCGGCGCTCCCTATTCGATCGGGAGCAGGACGACGGCGGCGAGCACATGGCGGACGAGAGGAGGAGCAGGAGGGGAGGCACGGAGGCAGGTCCATATGCGTCAGACGCGCGCGTTCGCCCGCAGTCAACGCGGACGCAGCGGCCGTCCATGGCGGCTCGGGTCGATGTAGCAGGACGAGGGGAGGAGCTCTTGAGGCCCGACACCGAGAATGGAGTGGAGGCGGCTGGATCTGGCGATTCTGGAGGGGCTGGCGACGAGCGGCTCCGTGGGGTTCAAGCGGCGGCTTCCATGAAGGTTTGTCAGATATATTTCCATTTTATGCATGGGTTGATCCCTCCCCTGGATACTGTCAAGGTTTGCATTTCAAGGGAGTATTGCATCATTTTGCTTTAATTATTTAAACTGCCTAAATGGTACAAATTGATTGTAGGTATGACCGATCTGGTTTCCCCTTTTGTTGTTCTATACGAGGATGATGTAGATGCCTTTTGGTGTTTTGAGATGCTACTGAGAAGGATGGTAATTTGTATCTATGTCAAACTATACTGGCATATGTTAGGTTGGTATTTTTGCATGACTTAATGCATGATATAAATTCTGTTGCATCTCAGCGTGAAAATTTCCACCTCGAGGGACCGACAGGAGTTATGAAGCGGTTGGAAGCATTGTGGAAGATCATGGAATTGATAGATACGTAACTAATAAACTGGTAAGGATCAAACAGGCAAATGGAGTCCTAATTTTCTGTTGGAAATTCACATGATATGGTTCTATGTTTGAGGCTTCAACAGACTGCGCATGCCTCAAGATTTGAGGTGTGAGTGTGCGACTTGATTTTCTGTGTTGTTACAGTTAATCGGTAGTGGATAAATCAAATTTTGTTATGTAGATTGGTAAAACTAATTAAGTTAAAATTTTCTTATTTATGGGTTATAATTTCTTACTCCAAAAGCATATTTGTGTATGTTTAATAGATTTTCATAGGGATATAAGACTAGAAGTGTGGATGTTTTGTCAATTTTCAGAGGGAAATAAGCAACAGAATACACATAAAAACATGGCTGCTTTGGGAAATTTTGGATTTTACCCATGCTCATGCATGATGGTAGTTGTTGCGAAGCTCATCTTATCAATCCATCATGAATCATCCCAGCACAACAAATTGTCTATTTAGTTCATCACAAACACCAGTATCTCGGGGATAATGGAGGTAAATCAAAGCTCAATGTTGAACCCTTGGTACCTCCTCCATGTTATGTTAGGACAAGAAAACAACCCAAGGGGCACCAAACCATTTATGCTCAGCTAGCGTCAGATTTTTGTTTTTGCATAATTAAGATGACAAGTTTGCAGAAATATGATACTAGCTAGCTAATTTTAATCCCATTACAATGTTATAGATAGCTTCCTGAGCATACATGCGTCATTGCTCCATGTTTTTACACTAGCAAGTGGCACATTTTGAACTAACCTGGCCCTTTCGCCGGGCTGACAAAGTTGAGTTTTTTTTCCAATTTTGCTGAGGAGTCTGCATACATATGCTGCACACGCGCTCGCCCTCTGCTCAGACACTGTCAAGGCTCTCGACCTCAGCCAACAATCTGCCGAAGATAACGTGGCAGCCACCAACTTGTGGTTGCTCAGCGTGCGCTCCTTCTTCCGGTTACACAGCGACCACGACAAGATGATGGTTCTGGTCTCGGCTTTTAGGATGGAGGCCTTCAACTGCATTTTCTCATGGACGAACTGACCAACGCAGCATTCCTTGCTTCAATTTCTTTGTCGTAGAAGCTGAAAGTATATGGTCTGAATTTATATTATAGAGTGTGTGTATGAGAACTGATTCAGAGTATGTTGGTCATTTGCGTTCTGAAGCTTTTGTTGTATGATTTCTATGGGAGAGAATGATACATGAGCCAGTAATAATACAACTAAGTTTGTGAACATATCATTACAAAATGGTTGGCTAGATAATGTACGCATTCTACTATATATGATCATTTTCTTTGTAGCTATACACTTATTTAGAATACTGTACAATTTTATCTATAGCTCATTTTGTTAGGAATGATAGTAAAACGAGGAATGTTTTTCTACTTGTCGATCTTCTATCCCCTATCCACCCAGTTTCACTCATGTTCCCACTTTCAAAGAATGGACGTGGATATGTGGGGTCTTGAACATGTTTTGATGTTCATTGGGGGCATTTGAATTTTTTTTCTTCTGTTGCAACGCACGGGCATGTGTGCTAGTCATAATTAAAATCCTTGAGATCCAAAATAGTGGGTTCATTGCTTGCTAAAGTTTTGACCTCTCCAATCCCATTTTTATCACTTTTTTCGTTAAGATCTTTATTCTCCAAATTATTGGGACGCCTTTTATCTAAAGTTGAATCATCACCAGTCCCTTATTTTTCAAGATCTATATTAGCAAACAAAGATTAAATAGGAGTCAAGCCAAGCATCTTAAGATCTTCATCATTTTTACCGCAAAAACTAGAAGAACATGTTTTTTCTAACAATTCTTTTTTAGCACGCAACCTAGCCGCTCTCTCTACTCTCATTAATAGAAATCTGCATAACTTTCAGAGAATCATTAATATCATGCTTTGGTGGCATAGATCTAATTTTTAAAGAATCAGTCTCATGAGAAATTCTATCAACGTTTCTAGCCAAATCATTAATATTAAGCAATTTTTCTTCTACCATAGCATTGAAACTCTTTTGGGAGTTTATAAAATATTTAATATTATTCTCAAGATCAGAGGGCATCTTATTATAATTTCCATAAAAATTGTTGTAGAATTACCATAATTATTAAAGGAATTACTAGGAAACGGCCTAGGGTTGAAATTACCTCTATACGCGTTATTACCAAATTGTTCCTACCAACAAAATTCACATCCATAGATTCATTATTATTCTCAGGAAAAGTAGACAAAGGCATATCATTAGGGTCTATAGGAGCACCTTTGCTAGCAATTAATTTCATAAGATCATCCATCTTTGCACTCAAAACATTTATTTCTTCAATTGCATGCACTTTTTTTACTAGTACATGATCTTTCGGTATGCCATTGAGAGTAATTTTCCATAATATTATCTAGGAGTTTAGTATCTTATCCTAATTTGATTTCCATGAAAGTACCTCCCGCGGCGGTATCTAAAAGATTTCTAGATGCAAAAATCAATCCGGCATAAATTTTTTGTATGATCATCCATAAACTTAAACCATGAGTAGGGAAATTTCTTATCATTAGTTTCATCCTTTCCCATGATTGTGCGACATGCTCATGATCTAGTTGCTCAAAATTCATTATATCGTTCCTAAGGAAGATGATCTTAGTGGGAGGAAAATACATGGAAATAAAGGCATATTTACACTTATTCCATCAATCAATACTATTTTTAGGCAAAGATGAAAACCAAGTTTTAGCATGTTCTCGTAATGAGAACAGAAAAAGCTTCAATTTAATGATACCATTATCCACATATTTTTATTTTGCATATCACACAATTCAAAAAAAATTAGATGGGATGCACCATCTTCATTAGGACTACCAAAAAATTGTTCTTTCATAACAAGATTCAATAAAACGGCATTGATTTCATAAGATTCCGCACTAGTGGTGGGAGCAATCGGAGTACTAATAAAATCACTATTATTAGTGTTGGAAAAGTCACCCAACTTAGTATTCTCTTGGGTCATTGTGACAAAGCAAGCGATCTAGCACACAAGAAAACAAAAAGACGAACGAAGAAAGGGCGAATAAAAAGGCAAATATTTTTGTGTTTTTCTCAAAACATTTTAGAAGTGGGGGAGATGAAAACGGGAGGCAAATGGCAAATAATGTAAGTGCAAGAGATTAGATTTATGACAAGTACTCGGTAGGCTTGATGTAGAACCTCCCCGGCAACGGTGCCAGAAATCCTTCTTGCTACTTCTTGAGCTTGCGTTGATTTTTCCCTTTAAGAGGATAGGGTGATGCAGCAAAGTAGTAGATAAGTATTTCCCCCGGTTAAGAAACAAGGTATCAATCCAGTAGGAGGCACAAGCAAGTCTCCAATATATGCACCTGCACAAACTAACAAACACTTGCACACAACACGAAAAAGGGGTTGTCAATCCCTTCACGGTCACTTGCAAGAGTGATATCTAATAGAGATAGATTTAAACTAAAAGTAAAAGGAAAAATAAAGTGAACACAAAATAATTGGAGCAAGGTATTTTTGGGTTTTTGGTTTTATAGATCTGAAAATATATGATGGAAAATAGACCCAGGGGCCATCGGTTTCACTAAAGGCTTCTCTCTCGAAGAAAGCATACGGTGGGTGAACAAATTACTGTTGAGCAATTGATAGAAAAGTGCATAGTTATGACGACATCCAAGGCAATAATAATGAATATAGGCATCATGTCCGTGCCAAGTAGACTGATTCCTGCCTGCATCTACTACTACTACTACACACATCGACCGCTATCCAGCATACATCTAGAGTATTAAGTTCATAAGAACAGAGTAATGCCTTAAGAAAGATGACATGATGTAGAGGGATAAACTCAAGCAATATGATATAAAACCCATCTTTTCATCCTTAATGGCAACAATACAATACGTGCCTCGCTACCCCTTCTATCATTGGGTGAGGACACCGCAAGATTGAACCCATCACTAAGCACCTCTCCCATTGCAAGAAACCCAATCTATTTGGCCAAACCAAATCGATAGATCGGAAAGAAATACAAAGCTATCTTAATCATGCATAAAAGAGTTCAGAGAAGACTCAAATAATATTCATAGATAATTTGATCATAAATCCACAATTCATTGGATATCAACAAACACACCGCAAAAGAAGATTACATTGAATAGATCTCCAAGAACATCGAGGAGAACATTGTATTGAAGATAAAAGAGAGAGAGAAGAAGCCATCTAGCTACTAGCTATGGACCCATAGGTCTATAGTAAACTACTCACACATCATCGGAAGGTTAGCAAGGTTGATGTAGAAGCCCTCCGTGATCGAATCCCCCTCTGACGGAGTACCGGAAAAGGCCCCAAGATTGGATCTCACGGGAACAAAGACGTACGACGGTGGAAAAGTATTTCTGGTGACTCCACTAGGGTTTCTGGAATATTTGGGAATTTATAGGCAAAAGAGGCGATGCAGGGGACTCCCGAGGGGGCCACAAGGCCAAGGAGCGCGCCCCTATGGCTTGTTGTTTCCTCGTGGGTCCCTTGGCCCCCACTCCAAGTCTCGTAGGTGTCTGCTGGTCCAAGAAAAATCATTGTAAAGTTTTATTCCATTTGATATTCCTTTTTTGCGAAAGCCAAAAACAAGGAAAAAACATAAACTGGCACTAGGCACTAGGTTAATAGGTTAGTCCCAAAAATGATATAAAATAGCATATTAATGCATATAAAACACCCAAGGTTGATAATATAACTAGATCATTGATAGCGCGCGTTGTTGCGCCCGTACATTTTTACAATAAAATGGTTGGTATTTAGAAAAATTGCCCGGCCTGAGGGCAAAACATGAAGATTAAATTGGTTCCTTTCATGAACAATGAAACATCAAGGTGATATAGCTAGCATGACGTAATAATTGGTATGCTTCAAGAGCAATGCAAGTGATCGCTGGCTAGAATTGTTGATGGCATCAAAGGGGTCGTTCGACTGAAATTTAATCTAGCACATGAATTTATGCATAAAATTGAACAATATCGAAAGCCTGAAATCTAAGCTATAAGATAATTATCCTATAAGAAAATTATTCTATAAGAATATATTTTTTATATAAGCTTGAAATTGGACAATGTTGACAGCCCGAGATCCAACTTTTGTACAGAAAAACTAACTCACGTAAAAACCTTGAACCTTTTATGGATATATAATACTAATCTATAAAATTCAAGTGTTTTGCACTTAAACTACTTTGTTTGTATATATTTGAAGATGATAACATGATTTGTTGGCATCCAAGTGAGGGAGAACAATCTTTGATGCAGAGATAGCTTGTAGCAATAAAGTTACCAGTAGGGGAACACCACAAGCTGATATTCGAGGAGATTGTACTACTACAGGCACAAAATGCATAACTTGATAGTAGCATCCCAAAACTTAACATGAAAATCCCAATATACAATAGCATTGATCAAATCCTAGCAAATGCCATTTTTGTCATATGATGAAGTAGCAGTTATAATCAACTGAAACTTTTTTAGACCAACAATTAAACATGTTCGCATATGTTACCCATATAAGTAGAGAGGAAGACACTAGATTATAGGAGTGCAACGTCGCATTTTTTGGAAGTCACCCGATTGCAGACTTCAGTAATAATATAGCAGTAGTTATCTTAAGGGCTGCTACACATGATTGGCCAGCTCCCAAATTAACCAGTCATCTTGGTGGTTTGAGTATACCAATTGGATCCTGTCACGTTCAATGAGCTACTGCAGATGGACATCACTGCATGCCATTTGTTCCTTGTGCATCTGACGACAGCAGGTGGAACCCGTGAAAACATAGGGTAGGAGTTGGCTCAAAAGCATGATACATCAGTAGAACAATTGTTTTCAATCCACTCTTTCGATGTCATGGAGATTATCACATACATGATTGGAATCAAGAATGGAGTGGTGACTTAGAATAGCCAGTTCACCTAGAGCAATTACTCCAGAATACCAAACATATGAAATCACGTTGCAAGATAATTAACATAAGGCATAACAGTGCATAGTTAATAACTTGTCCATTAGCCATTGGAGTTCCATGAAATCTGCTGTAAGGAAGAATACTACCCGGTAGAAGCAGCAAACAAAGCAGTACCGGGCTCAAATTCATCCTACAATGGCCCATGCATTCATTTCGAATTATGTTTGCATAAAACACGCACGTTCATACCAATTATGAAACACACACTGTGTATATATCAAAATTGCTGTAGAAGCAGAATCAAAATTATAAGTTTGAGTACATCTGCTTTATCTGCAATAGAGAAGCACAAAAGAATATTAGACCACAACAAACAATTTAACCATTACCACCTTGGGTTGCAAAGATGGTGGAATTCATGAATAATATAGTCAGGCAAGAAATGATTGAAGGTGAAAGCAGTGCCTCACGTTGCAACTTACTTACGTAGCAGAATGAGCCAATCCAGTGAACCCCGTGGAACACAATGAAACCTGCATTCATTTGAGAGCACAAAGAATAACATCAATTGGAAAATCCATGCCGAATTTGAGAGAGAGTTGAGGTACGAACGAGGGCACACTTGTGGAAGGCCAGGAGTGGGGAGACTAATTATCGATCTGAGTGTCAGCCATGCCGGTCCACCAAAGGATTTGTGTAAGGAGAACCTGGACAATGTAGATTATATAGATATGATAAATCCATATTGTAACTGACCTCCAATTATGGGCCGCTAGTGAGTGCACCCCATTTATTTTCCAGTAATGGCCCATTACAACCACTGAAAAAATAGCGCGCTATAACGTTGCTAATAGCACGCTATAGCGTATTGAGAATTGTCTCGCTAAATAAATTAGTGTACAACGTCTCACTAATAGCATGCTGTAACACGATATAGCACGCTAATAGCGTATTCTGAGGCTGCCGCTATTTTGCTGTAAGCGCTATTTTTTCCTTGGTTACAACTACTCCACTAATGGAGTATGAATTGATTCCTGAGTCACCAATAATTGGAGGTGAATCGATAGGGGACGACCGGCTACCTGCTACCTCTTGAGCATGCGTTGGTTTTCCCTTGAAGAGGGAAAGGGTGATGCAGCAAAGTAGCGTAAGTATTTCCCTTAGTTTTTGAGAACCAAGGTATCAATCTAGTAGGAGATAACATGCAAGTCACCTAGTACCTTCACAAACAATCAAGAACCTTGCAACCAATGCGATAAAGGGGTTGTCAATCCCTTCACAGTCACTCGCAAAGTGAGATCTAATAGTGATAGTAAAGTAAATATTTTTGGTATTTTTGTTGTATAGATTGGAAAGTAAAGATTGCAACATAAAACAAATAGGAAACTAGAATTGTAGATCGGAAACTTATATGATGTAAAATAGAAGATTATATGATGGAAAATAGACCAAGGGGCATAGGTTTCACTAGTGGCTTCTCTCAAGATAGCATGTATTACGGTGGGTGAACAAATTACTGCCGAGCAATTGATAGAAAAGCGCATAGTTATGAGAATATCTAGGAAATGATCATGAATATAGGCATCACGTCCGTGTCAAGTAGACCAAAATGATTCTGCATCTACTACTATTACTCCACACATCGACCGCTATCCAGCATGCATCTCGAGTATTAAGTTCATAAGAACAGAGTAACGCATTAAGCAAGATGACATGATGTAGAGGGATAAACTCAAGCAATATGATATAAACCCCACCTTTTATCCTCGATGGAAACAATACAATACATGCCTTGCTGCCCCTACTGTCACTGGGAAAGGACACCGCAAGATTGAACCCAAAGCTAAGTACTTCTCCCATTGCAAGAAAGATCAATCTAGTAGGCCAAACTAAACTGATAATTCGAAGAGACTTGCAAAGATATCAAAGCATGGATATAAGAATTCAAAGAAGAACCAAATAATATTCATAGATAAACTTGATCATAAATCCACAATTCATCGGATCTCGGCAAACACACCGCAAAAGAGTATTACATCGAATAGATCTCGAAGAACATCGTGGAGAACTTTGTATTGAGAATCAAAGAGAGAGAAGAAGCCATCTAGCTAATAACCATTGACCTGAAGGTCTGTGGTAAACTACTCATGCTTCATCGGAGAGGCTATGGTGTTGATGTAGAAGCCCCCCATGATCGATTCCCCCTCCGGCAGAGCGCCGGAAGAGGCTGCAAGATGGGATCTCACTGGTACAGAAGGTTACGACGGTGGAAAAGTGGTTTTGTGGCTCCCCCTGATGTTTTTAGGGTATAAGAGTATATATAGGCGAAAGAAGTATGTCAGTGGAGCTTCATGGGGCCCACGAGGCTGGGGGCGTGCCTACCCCCTGGGCGCGCCCTCCTGCCTCGTGGCCGCCTCGCGGAGTTCCAGACTTCAACTCCAAGTCTTATGGATTGTGTTTGTTCCAAGAAAGATCATCGCGAAGGTTTCATTCCGTTTGGATTCCGTTTGATATTCCTTTTCTGCAAAACACTGAAATAGGCAAAAAACAGAAACTGGCACTGGGCCTTCGTTTAATAGGTTAGTCCAAAAAATGATATAAAAGAGCATATTAAAGCCCATTAAACATCCAAAACAGATAATATAATAGCATGGAACAATAAAAAATTATAGATACGTTGGAGACGTATCAAGCATCCACAAGCTTAATTCCTGTTCGTCCTCGAGTAGGTAAATGATAAAAATAGAATTTTTGATGTGAAATGCTACCTAACATATTTATCAATGTAATTTTATTTATTGTGGCACGAATGTTCAGATCCGAAAGATTCAAGACAAAAGTTTAATATTGACATAAAAATAATAATAATTCAAGCATACTAACAAAGTAATCACGTCTTCTCAAAATAACATGGCCAAAGAAAGTTCATCCCTACAAAATCATATAGTTTGGCTATGCTCCGTCTTTGTCACACAAAATATTCAAATCATGCACAACCCCGATTTTAGCCAAGCAATTGTTTCATACTTTAGTATTTTCAAAAAAATTCAACTTTCACGCAATACATGAGCGTGAGCCATGGACATAGCACTATAGGTGGAATAGAATGGTGGTTGTGGAGAAGACAAAAAGGAGGAAGACGGTCTCACATCAACTAGGCATATTAATGGGCTATGGAGATGTCCATCAACAGATATCAATGTGAGTGAGTAGGGATTGCCATGCAATGGATGCACTAGAGCTATAAATGTATGAAAGCTCAACAAAAGAAACTAAGTGGGTGTGTATCCAACTTGCTTGCTCACGAAGACCTAGGGCATTTGAGGAAGCCCATCGTTGGAATATACAAGCCAAGTGTTATAACGAAAATTCCCACTAGTATATGAAAGTGACAAAAGAAGAGACTCTCTATAATGAAGATCATGGTGCTACTTTGAAGCAGAAGTGTGGAAAAAAGGATAGTAACATTGTCCCTTCTCTCTTTTTCTCTCTTTTTTAGAGACTCCCTTCTTTTTTTGGAGACTCTTTCTCTTTTTTTTGGAGACTCTTTTGGCCTCTTTTTTTTATTTCCTCACACGGGACAATGCTCTAATAATGAAGATCATCACACTTCTATTTATTTACAACTCAATACCTAGAAAAACAAATAGACTCTATATGAATGCCTCCGGCGGTGTATCGGGATGTGCAATGAATCAAGAGTGACATGTATGAAAAATTATGAAGGGTGGCTTTGCCACAAACACAATGTCAACTACATGATCATGCAAAGCAATATGACAATGATGGAACATGTCGTAATAAACGGAACGTTGGAAAGTTGCATGGCAATATATCTCGGAATGGCTATGTAAATGCCATAATAGGTAGGTATCACTACAAAAAAAGACACATCCATGACATTTTGGGCCGAACGAATTTTTTTCCTATCATGCTTATGACACTTCTATGATGATAATTGTGACAAAACCCGGTATCATCATAGATGTGGTGGGCTCCTACTTCTATGACAAAAAATCATGACAGAAAATGGGCTTTTCGTCCGGGGCGGTCCAGAGACGCAGCTGCATGACATTCTTTGGGCCGTCCATGACGGAGAAAACCATGGTAGAAGCGAGGGCGAGGAAAATATCAGGGGATTTCCCGGTTACGGTGGGTGGTCGGGGGCCGAGCGGTGCGCGTTTCTCTCATACATACGCCCGTGTGTGCGAGGCATTGCGCTCTAACTGAACCCGAGCGAGGCGTTGGGCTCTAACTGAACCCGAGCGATTGCACTGCAGGCTACGCGTTACTGAACCCGAGCGATTGATCGATGGCTGTTAACTGAACCCGATCAAGCGATTCCTTCGCTACTGCTGCTAACTGAAGCTGATCGATGCTGCCTCTGGATGAACAGTGAGCATTGTTGGGGGGTTTGGATGAACAGGAACCCGTGGTAGTAGAGGTCGTTGCCGCTGGATGAACAGTACCCCGATCGATCGAGCCGGTGGATTAACAGGACCCCGTGGAGGGCTGGATGAACAGGACCCCATGGAGGGCTGGTTGAACAGTAGCCGGTGGAGGGTTGGTTGAACAGTAGCCGGTGGAAGGCTGGATGAATAGTAGCCCGTGGAGGGGTGGTTGAATAGGACCCCCGTGGAGAGGGCTGGTTGAACAGTAGCCGATGGAGGAGCGTGCGGTGGAGGCTGGATGAACAGGAGCCCGTGGATGAACAATCGTAGGTGGAGGCTGGAGGAGGTCGACGGTGGATGAACAGTAGCCTGTGGACGCTGGAGGAGGTCGACGGTGGAGATGAGCAGTATCCCGTGGAGTCCCGTTTTGCGGTACGCCACACCCCTCCCGATGAACAGGACCCCCGTTTCGACCGTAGCGCTCCAACACAAGTCCGTTTCTTCCGTTTTGCGGTATGCCACACCACTCCCGATCAACAGGACCCCGTTTCGACCGTAGGAGGTTCGTTTCCTCCGTTTTGCGGTACGCCAAACCCCTCCCGATGAACAGGATCTCGTTTCCACCGTGGCTGGTCGAACACAAGGCCGTTTCCTCCGTTCTGCGGTACGCCAGGCCTCGTTTCCATCGCCTGTTCCGTCCAAGCCGGTTGGCTCCCAATGAACAGCACACGTTTCGTTGCCTCCCTTTGAACACGATGCATTCCGTTGCCTCCCCATGAACACGATGACGACGCAGTTGAAGGAAATATGCCCTAGAGGCAATAATAAAGTTATTATTTATTTCCTCATATCATGATAAATGTTTATTATTCATGCTAGAATTGTATTAACCGGAAACATGATACATGTGTGAATACATAGACAAACCTATAGTCACTAGTATGCCTCTACTTGACTAGCTCATTAATCAAAGATGGTTATGTTTCCTAACCATAGACATGTGTTGTCATTTGATTAGTGGGATCACATCATTAGAAGAATGATGTGATTGACATGACCCATTCCGTTAGCCTAGCACTTGATCGTTTAGTATACTGCTATTGCTTTCTTCATGACTTATACATGTTCCTGTAACTATGAGAATTATGCAACTCCCGTTTACCGGAGGAACACTTTGGGTACTACCAAACGTCACAACGTAACTGGGTGATTATAAAGGAGTACTACAGGTGTCTCCGAAGGTACATGTTGAGTTGGCGTATTTCGAGATTAGGTTTTGTCACTCCGATTGTCGGAGAGGTATCTCTGGGCCCTCTCGGTAATGCACATCATTATAAGCCTTGCAAGCAATGTGACCAATGAGTTGGTTACGGGATGATGCATTACAGAACGAGTAAAGAGACTTGCCAGTAACGAGATTGAACTAGGTATTGGATACCGACGATCAAATCTCGGGCAAGTAACATACCGATGACAAAGGGAACAACGTATGTTGTTATGCAGTTTGACCGATAAAGATCTTCGTAGAATATGTAGGAACCAATATGGGCATCCAGGTCCCGCTATTGGTTATTGACCGAGAATAGTTCTAGGTCATGTCTACATAGTTCTCGAACCCGTAGGGTCCGCACGCTTAACGTTACGATGACAGTTTATTATGAGTTTATAAGTTTTGATGTACCGAAGTTTGCTCGGAGTCTCGGATGTGATCACGGACATGACGAGGAGTCTCGAAATGGTCGAGACATAAAGATCGATATATTGGAAGCCTATATTTGGACATCGGAATCGTTCCGGGTGAAATCGGCATTTTACCGGAGTACCGGGAGGTTACCGAAACCCCCCGGGGGGTTATTGGGCCTACATGGGCCTCGAGGGAGAAGAGGGAAGGATCCAGGAGGGGGCCGCGCGCCCCTCCCCTTCCTAGTCCGAATAGGACAAGGGAAGGGGGGCGGCGCCCCCCTTTCCTTCCTCTCTTCCTCCTCTTTCCCCCCTTCTCCTACTCCTACTTGGAAAGAAGGGAGTCCTACTCCCGATGGGAGTAGGACTCCCCCTTGGCGCGCCCTCCTTGGCCGGCCACCTCCTCCCCCCTGGCTCCTTTATATACGGGGGCGGGGGG